>NC_081570.1:77080061-77180061 GCF_022355385.1 Mustela nigripes | reverse complement strand
TGATTTAGATTGCATGAAAAGAGAAGTCTGGAGCTTCCTATGTTTCCCTATGTTTGTGTTCGTACAGAATATTTATGTAATATCCTACTTGACTATAATCTATAATTCCTGGCTATTATTTCAGTTGCAACTATAATTTTTAGATTAATGGTTATAATTTTGGTAGGGAATACATGAAAAGTTATATGTTCATGCTTGAAAGGAGGATCATTAAATATTCATTATTACCACTCAAATTAGTTGTCATGCTCTATAAAACAGTTACCCGTTATCATTTTACTAGTTTAGATTCAGCAGTAAGTGAACGGCAATATATGGCTCATATCAGTAGAGGAATTTTTGTTGAGGAACAGAGGGAAAAATGATTTTTAAAACCCATTGACATATTTATGTTGACAAATTATTTAAAAGAATTACTGCTTTGTCAATAAACATGTTTGTATGTTGGAACAGGATTGTGACTGGATTTACTTCTAGCTGTTTAATTACTCTATGATTGTGAAAAACAGTGCTTCTTCAAATGGTTATGAGGGAAAAAAGATGAAAATACAAAGGTGGGATATTTTATTTAGTGTTTTGCAGTTGCCTAACCTTGCCATGAAAAAGCACTTTTCATTTTTGTAAGCAGGCATTGAAATCTTGCTTTTTCAGCAAAGCTAGCTTGTATAATTTGTTATTTTCCCCATCTGGTAACAAATCTATCCTTAAGAAGAAAAAGCAAAAAGGAAAACGAGAGATGGATTTTTATAAATGTTTTGGGTGAGCATATGTGGAGATGTCTCCTTAACCTGTTTTGGAAACATATGAAGTGAAAATAAATATAAATGTGTTTTAGTGTAAAAACATTTTGCTTTTTTCTTCCACATACCTTGATAATGCCTTTCAGTTAAGTGAAGACATTAGGGACAGCCACATGGTTGTTGTTTTCTTTTTTCTTTTTTCTTTTTTTTATCACATATATGAATCATTTCATACTCCTCAGTAATTTAAATTGGTTCTTTTTCCATAGAAAAAAACCCCATAAATTTGATTCTGATCTCATCTAACTTTAGAGCTTTCTGTCTTAAAAGAGTCAAATTGTAGCTGATGAACACATTTTGCATTTTTCTACATTGCATCTGGGCCCTTCAGAATGACGGTTTATTTTATTTTATTTTTTCTGCACAGAGGAGAGGAAAAAATATATAGGTCCATGAATCAATCTAGATAATGGGGAAGGCTTAATATAATAAATAATACAGTAACAACCCTAAACTAATGAGCTGTTGCTAAGGTACATTTCATAGGCTCATCCTCTATATAAAAAGTCACTAATAACCCCTTGGTGTAATCAGATGATAAAGCTTTGCCATAAGGCAACACCTGTGCAATTAGAACTGCAGATTCTTTTGCACGTTTCATTAATTTCAGGATTTTGTAAAGGCACAATGACTACACTAATAATCTAGTCTACTTGACTCCATGTCTACTGGAAACAAAGTGTCTAATTAGATAAAGGTAATTAATTAGAGATAAATGGAGCTAATCAGGCTCAGTTAACACTAATTCTCTGAATTAAGACATTTTGGGACACCTACTATCCTGCTGACTTTGATATTTTGCATTAAGAATAGGTTCTAGAGGAGTCAGAAAATACTGGCATTTGAGAATTGAGCAGTCATTTGATGGCATATTTAGGCATCCGAAGTGAAAAGAAAGTTTTCTTTCATATTGTGCTATTTCACCGCCTTTCTATTGCAGCTTAAAGAATTCACTTTGTAGTTATTCCAATCTGTGCTAGTCTCCATATAAATTTTAATAGCCTTTGCTATCATTTTTATTATCTCTCTAGCCCACCAGTAAAAGAAAATCACAAGTTGTTCTCTCTTAAAGAATTAACATGTTACATTAAGGAAGTGTCAGGATTCATCAGCCTATATCCTAAAATTCTGATCCTTTAAGGAGAACAAACACCTATAATTCTAATCATTTAATTCTCATTCTTTAGAGAACAAACCTATGCTGTGCAGTGTTGGACTGAATATTTATTTGTATGAGGGAAAATCATTGGCTTTGAAATCAAAAGACCTGAATTCAAATTTCTGCCCTGTCTTACTAAAAGAGTGATCTTGGGGAAAATGCTTAACTTCTCAGAGTTCCTTCGGTTGTAAAATGGAAGTGATAGTAATGCTAACTTTATGGGGTTGTCATGAACATTGAGCAAGGTAACTGGATAAATACTATTTATTGTTACCTATTTGTAATTGGGATTGAACACATAACCTAGCACCATATCTTGGTTGGCTACAAGATTAAGTATCAAAAATGTTTCATTTTATCTCAACCCCATGATAATCTTTGGGCAACATTTATACATATAGCAAAGAAGAGTTTAAGAATTTTCTCCCAAATAGTCAAATCAGGAAAGAAAATTTCTGCAGGTTCTTTACTTGGAAAATCTGAATTTACCTGCTTTTGTTTTCCACACTAATATAATTAGCCCTCTTGGCAAGTTGTTCCACAGCCCACAGGGAATGGACAGTTTGCCCTGGAATTGAACTCTGGGATATAGCTTAGTATGAAGTGGACATTGAAATCTTTCTTTTATAATTTCTCTGGGATATGCCCCTTCCTCTTTCTATTTTCTATCCTAATTTATCTGGACTACTCCTAGATTATCTAATGATCTCTTAACTAATATCCCTGCTTTCATTTCTTTTCTCCTATAATGTTTATATATATATATATATATATATATAGTTATATAGTTATATATAGATATAAATTGGTATATATAGATTAAATTGGTAACACTGAATTACAGAGTGTCATATATCTAGATAGATAGATATCTATATAGATATCTATCTATATATATAACACACTGTAATTCTATATATAGAATTATATATCTATATAGATATCTATATAGATAGATATCTCTCTATCTAGATATATAACACACTGTAATTCAGTGTTACCAATTTAATCTATATATATGATATATATAATATCTATATCTATATATATAACACTGTAATTCAGTGTTACCAATTTAATCTTCCTCATACAACACTCTTGTCAAGATTGTTAAGAAGATACCTTGTTAAATTGAGACTCTACCAAATAGGCAGTCAAAGCATCTGTATCTGATTCATATTTATCCAGCTTATCTCCTGCCCTTCTCTGCCAATGGAGCTTTTTATTCCAGGAAGGCCAGCCTTACTGTTCTTCACCACACCCATCTCTCTTTATATGCTCTTGTTTCCCCCATCTGATAACCTCTCTCCTCTTCTTTCAAGACTTGTTTTACATCCTGCATTTCCCCTGACACCTGCCTTGACAACTCTGGCCTACCAAGACCTTTCTCATCTTTGAAGGCTCACTGCAGTTCTCAGTGGCACCACGCTGATGAGATGTCTGAGGTCAAGAACCATGTCCTGTTCTTGTATGCAAGGCAAAACTTTGCTCACCATCCTCTTCCCCTAGACCTCAGCCTTCACACACATTGTGGCCATCCGGGGCACACAGAACTAAACAATACATGTCTGTAACTAATTTGTGAGATGGGGTTGGCCTGGTCCTTAGTAGTTTGGTCTAATGACTTTTGTAGTAACCCTGGGCCTCTTTGCCCACTGGGGCTTGATTCAACCCTGGACTGAGCCTTTGTGTTTGGAGACAAAATCACCTTGATGAGAGGCATCTTGTATGTTCCTGAGGCTTTGCTTGTGGCTTGTGGGTTATTAGACTTTTATGACATGCAGTGAGGGAATGTCAGGACGTGACCATTAGTATTCCATGACAAAAGTTTAGCAAGCAATGATATTACCACTCAGCAAACATTTCAGAAAGGGCTGAGCAACAATGGGCTGAATTTTCATTCACTAGAGACCTTTAGTAGAGTTTTTTGGTGAATGTTCTGTATGGGAGGTTTTCTATGGAGAGTCCATGCCAGAGAAATTGAAATTAGGTATAAGAAATTAGATATTGGAAATTAGAATTTGGAATTAGAATTTAGAAATTAGAAATTAATTAGAATTAGAATTAGAATTCTAGAATTAGAAATTAGAAATTAATTAAAAATTAGAATTAGAAATATCTAATTAGATAATTAGAAATTAGATATTAGAAATTAGATATCCAGGTTGACTGACTGTGGTTCTTGTAAAAATGTCCACAGTTTCTTCCTTTAATACATGGTTCCTTCCTTATTTCTATATCCTTTGGTAGCACCTTCCCAACACTGACTCTGAGTTTGTCTGTGAGATTTCCTTTGCCATTGACATAGTAGCAAACATGATAGAGATTTAAAAATTGCTCTCTGGCTGTTCTTAGAACCCCGAGCAGCCCCATGAATGAGCCCAGGCTAACTTCTTGGATTATGACAGACATGTTGCCCAGTATCCTTCTTTCCCCCAGGCAACAGTCAGCTAACCCCAGAAGTCAAGTGGCCTCGCTGGCCAGCAGCTAATCAGAGAAGCTCACATGAGTCCAGGTGAGACCAAAAGAATGATACACAGAATTGAACTAAATAGTTACTGAATTAAACACTAGGTTTTGGGGTTATTCAATATGCAGTAGTAGATTACTGTTACACTGGTATAGGCTATGTGTTTCACTGCTTAAACTTAGAAGAAATCCAGAAGACATCAAATGCTTGGTCTCTAATCTTGGAGGATACATAAATAAGAAAGTGGTGGTACCTTCAAGAGAAATAGGGAAACAAAGAAGCCTTCTCGGTCTTGGAAAATAAAATAAAACGCATTTAGTTTTTGTTATTTGGGCTGGTACAAATCAAAGTTTGAGTCAGGACTTCTAGACAGATAATAGGCCCGAGTTAAAGATCTGTATACAAGGGATAACTGAAGTTGTGGGATATGATGAGAATGCAGAGAAAAAGACTGGTGACAAAACTCAGAGGGATTCCCTCTTTCAGTGGCCTGTTAGAAAAGAGGCAAAGGAATCAGAGAAGGAGAGATGGGGAGCAAGAGGCACAGAAATCATATAGTAGAGGCTTAGGCTGAGGAAAACTGCAAGAATAATGAGTGGTCAGCAGAGCTGATTGCTAGAAAAGGCAAGCATGACAGTAATAATGACTAATAACTGAAGTGCGATTTGTAGTTTATGAAGCCCATTTACATACAACTTATTTCAGTGTAGCATGATAGAGTCAGGATCATTATTAAGCCCATTTTTAAAATGATAATGTAGGCACAGAGCCAGTATGTGGTTTATAAATATTACTGGTAAGATGACAAATTCCAAATATCTTAAAATGGATTCTATTTTAAAAAATGGGTTCAGTTTTTACTTACAGGAGATCTCAAGAAATGTAGTTGAATCTGATGAGAGGAAAAGTCATTAGTAGTTTTCAAAGAAGCAGTTTCAGAAGAGTTGGAGGTAGAGAGGATGGTAGTTGGGTAGAAGCAAGACTGCATGGAGATAATGCAAAGAATATGGGAGGTAAGAAGCAGAACACTGTTGAATGGCAGGAGAACAACATAATAAGACCTTGAGGGGACACCAGGTTTGAAAAGAAGGTAAGGGTAACCACAGCAAGTTTATAGATAGAAGGGGGGGGGGGGGAGTAGAACATGAAGGGAAGAGAGAAAATCAACAAAAGGGAAAGTACAAGGGAAAAAGTGAAAAAAATAAAGAGAAAATAAATGAGAAAAAAAGATTGAAAAGCAATTCCTGAAGGTATAGATGCCAGGGTCTGAAGCACAGGTGAGGAATGGGCTTAGACTTGAGAGGGACAGAGGCTGGTGGGGAGGGGAAAAGGAGGAAAATGACAGCAAGAGATTCTGAGTTAGAAAGGAAAGTAAATCAGTTCATACCAGAATCTTTAAATCCTGTGTTCATTTTCATTCCAAGAATAGCAGTTTGCCATCTCAGGAAATGCCTGGCATGGATCTACCCTAATGAGACAATTGAAAGATTTCTGGACCTGCCTTCATTAAGCATACTGTCCTTCCTGGG
The DNA here is from genome assembly GCF_022355385.1 of Mustela nigripes. Taxonomy (NCBI): domain Eukaryota; kingdom Metazoa; phylum Chordata; class Mammalia; order Carnivora; family Mustelidae; genus Mustela; species Mustela nigripes. The sequence continues at coordinate 77,174,103 of NC_081570.1, read as the reverse complement.
CAGAGAGATTTAATTTTGTGATGGAAAAAATTCTCGGGGTAAAGACCCTAAATGACACACGCATGCGCACACGTGTGTGTGTGTGTGTGTGTGTGTGTGTGCGCGCACACGTGCATGCACACACACACACACACGCCCTGGGCAAGAAGAGGTACTCTGGGAAAGAGATTGGGAGTCTGGGACCTGGGAGATTGGCTCCAGGGAATGAGGGCACCAACACCAAATTGCTTTGCCTAGAATCCAGGCTTGTGCTGAGAGGTAGATCCCCTTTTATAGGGGAGATATCCTAATTGAAAAGTACCTTCTTACCTAGTTCTGGAGATCTACCACCAGGACTTCCTTTCAGTGACTCAAGTCTGCTTACTGCTTTAAGACAATACTTCTGGGAGAAGAACCCACTAAACCTCAAGGTTTATTAGATTTTTTCTGAGAGAAAGTTTTGTTAAAGGATGAGAATAGGACTGATGGGGAAGAATTTGCCTCTGGATGCATACAGAATACAGAAAGAGAATACAGAATACAGAAAGAGAAATCACCAAGTCTTCTTCATTCCTCACAACCTACTGCTCGTGCAAGAAGTTCTGTGTATGTGCCTCAGTTTCTCTCACCTTAATCCCCACCACCAGCATTGTTGATTATGCTGCCTCTAGTTGCCTCTCTCAAGCTGCCAGATACATCACTGGTGCTCAATAAATATGTGGATGAATGAATGAATAACTCCCAACTGGCCTCTCCCTCCAGGTTTGATCCCTGCAACCCATTCATCAACATGCTCCTTTCATAATGATCCTTCTAAAGCCCAGTTTGATCTATTTAAAGTCATTAATGGCACCTCATTACAGGATCAAGTCAAAACTACTCAGCTTGGAATACATGGCCCTTCATGATCCAATTCCTACAGCCCCTTCCTGATCTGGCATCTCCCGGAGATCCCATGTGTTCAGGAACACATTGACCGACAATATCGAACTACTTTCAGGTCCATGATCACCTGAGATATTTCACACTGTACTTTGCCTGAGTTGTTTCTTCTTAGAACACTCTAACCCATGTTGTGTCCAATGGTAAACATCTACCTCTATTTTCAGTTTAAATAATTCCTCCTCAGTGAAGCCTTCATGAGCTCCTAAATTGAGGTACCAATCTCTTTTAATTGCTCTCCTTGTATCTAGCTCTGTTATTGCACCTGTCACAACTGTACAGCATTTATTTGTGGATATGAGTATCTCCCCACCAGATGATCATGTCCCTGGAAAGCAGAACCATTCACATCTTATTTGTCATTATATCTTCAAACCAGGCATCTATTATACTCTTAAATGTTAAATTGAGAATTTAGGTTGAGACTGCTTAAGGCCAAGTTCCCTTCCTTCTCCCTTTTCCAGTAATTGTCCTGGTATAACATTATCTCAGGTACTTTTTTTGTAAAGCAAAAGTATAATTATGGATCTTTTTTTAGATTGTTTGCTAACCATCTAGTCTGGATTGAAAGCCCACAGAGGGCCTTAAACCCCACATCTCGTTCCTGGGAGAATGCAGCAGGCATCTGCCTCCTCCCCCACTACAGGGACCGTTAGGCAGGAGGCGGTCTTTGGTTCTCTCCCGAGTGTGTTCTGACATTTATCGGCATCTGGCTTTGGAGGGGCAAGCAAGTGAGTGCACTGGAAAGACGCGCAGTAGCCGTAAAGAACCCACTCACAACATTACTTCTGCTTTCCCTTGTCTTGGAGGTTTCTCTTTGCCTGAGGTGTTTCCATGTGACCTTCCTTGTGATGGAAATTTGTTCTTTTACCTAGTCCACAATCCAGTGAGTTTACAGACACAACCATTTTCTAAAGCTGCCCAGCAAGGTGTCCCCAGAATAGAACCTCTATCCTTAGTGACAACAGTGAGGTTTTCATTCTCCTCTATGCTTTCTGAGAAGCCAGTAGGCTAGCTTTGGTGTGACCTACATATTCTAGTGCCTTTTTAGGAAGGAGTGCTCACTCTCCATGTTACTCTTAGACAGAGTCAGCTTTTCAAATGGGAAATTGAAGCAAAACACATGAAGTGGGGTGAGTAGGATAGATGAATATTGGCAACCAGTGCCTTCAGTCTTGGAAGATCACGTTCTGAATTCTCTTCTACCAGATAGCTTAATCCTTCTTATATCTGAGAGTGAAGTTACTGAAGGAACAGATTCATGGCTACCTAATCAAACTGCATGATAGGAGCCAAAGTCACTGTTTCCTGGATGATTTGTATAGAACCCAGTGCTTTCATCCTGCTCTAGTACAGACCTGTGCTTCAATGAACAGCAAGTGCCTTTCCATTGGTGTGGACGGACATTATCAAGGGACAAGTTTTAAAGGCCAGAAAATACCTGAATCTTGAAAGCTGCTGAGGTAACTGAGTCAAGGCTCCAAACACTGGATTAGGAATCAAGTGACCTTTTGGTTTTATTTTTTTTGTCATGTGCTGTCTATTATTATAGAGGATTTATGATTCACTTAGCTCCTTTTATTCAATCAGTGTTCCTATAGAGAAATTAGTTATTTAACAGCCACAGTCTGGCAAACAAAGGACTTATTTGAAATATTTCTTCATAGGAAAAATACATTCTCTTTCTAACACTCAGAAAGAGTTTGCATAAGTATTCTTATAGGCCAGCTGAGCAAGGGAAAGCATTGTTGTGAGAGAAATTTAACTGCATTGCAGTTGCCAAATATTTAATACTTTAAAGAGGAAGTTCTAAAATTTAATAGTTGATTTTATTATTACTCTTTGGATATAATTAACTAGGGATGCACTTTAAACTGCTTTATTCTGGCTATTGAAATGGATTTTATGGTTTACACTGGGGAAAAAAATTCTGTCAGACCACGGGCCTCTCCCATGGTGCACATTATTAGAGTCTTTTTAGAGACAAGCAAGCAATTTTGCTGTCATTGGTCTTGTTCAAATAGAGTATGTTTATCTATGCAATACTCTTGGGAAAGGGTGTCAGAAAAGGATCACCAGTTAGCAGCTGACATAGCTCCTGTGCACACGTCGAAAAAGCTCCTCAAATAGCAAATGAACACATATATTTTGTTTTTTATGTGGCTGATAAAATGTTATATCATTAAGTCAAAAGAACATATTTGTTCCATCCAACTTGAGTTTAGAACTAGCTCTCACTTCTAATACAAATGAGGGCCCTGCAGCTTCACAGAGCATGCTCTGCAGAAACCAAACAGCCGTTCAGGACTTGAGGGAAAGCAGGTCTTTACACATTGAATACCAACTCTTTAATGGTCTGTTGGCATATTTCTGATCTGTTCCCAGTTATTGAAATGCCAAGTGGCATTAGATTGGAGAAATCTAAGTCTTTCTGGATGTTTAGTTTAACTTGTGTATTATTTTATTTCAAATACCGAATTTTCATCAAAGCATCCATTCACTCATTTATTCTATATATGAATATTGCACAAAAAACAACAAGTAGGCAGCAAGTACTATTCTGGGCTCTTACAAAAAAGTGTACAAAATAAATGAAGCACTTGCCTTCAAGGAACTTACAATCTGGTGAGTATGATAAATGAACAAGCAGAAACTGTAACCACAAATCAGAAATGCTATGAAGAGGGGAGCCTGGCTGGTTTATTTAGTAGAACATGTGACTCTTAATCTCAAGGTTGTGAGTTCCAGCTCCTTGTTGGGTGTAGAGATTACTTAAGGAAGTGAAAAGAGAGAAAGGGAGGGAAAGAGAAAAAGAGAGCGGGAGAGGGGGAGAGAGAGAGAGAGAGAGAAAGAAGGAAGGAAGGGAAAGGAAGGAAGAAAGAAGGAAATGCGCTGAAGAAAAATAATTAGTGCTGAAGTGAGAGAGAACTGAGACCTTGGTTTTCTCGTGTGTCAAATGTAAATAGGCCTACTTTATAGAGTTGGGGATTAAATGAAACAGAACAATGAAGATACGTTTCTTAATGCAGTGCTCAGCTTGAAGTCAGAGATCAATCATATAGTTAAATACATGGATCCAGATAAGAACCATGGTGTATTTGGTTGGTGACGTTAATGCCCCACATGCCTTCACATTTTGAAGCGATGTCACAGAGAAAAAGGAGTAGTCATTCTTTTTTTTTTTTTTTCTTAAGATTTTATTTTGAGGTAATCTCTCCACCCAATGTGTAGCTAGAACTCAGAACCCCAAGATCAAGAGCTGCATTCTCCACTGAGAGCCAGCCAGGTGCCTCAGTCATTTTGCCATTTCTTGCCATTTATTTGTGATAAAAAAAGCATGACAGTTTACTAATCAGTTTCCCTTAAAGTATTCAGCTGATGTTGTACTTACATCAGAGTTCTTTATTACAGAGCTCTTTCACCTCCTTTGAATGGCACAGTTTTCCTCGGGGCCTTTTCAAGGAACCTCTCACAGGGGAAACTCACCTTCTCCCTCCAGTTTTATTGAAAGCCTGGATTCTTCTATAAAGCATCTGCTCCTAGGGTTCTTTTTCACTTCTTGAGACCTAGAGAAATCCTTGCCTAGAGAAATCCTTGATTTGGGATATCCTACTTACAAAAGATTTGTTAACTACTTGCTGTGTGCCCAAATTTAATTTAATCCTTAGTCTTGTGAGGTGGGTATTGTCACTTGCATTTTTTAAACACAAAGAAATAGAAGCTCAAGGAAGTTAAGTAGTTTGCCCAGGATTATGAAACGAAAAGTGACATAGAATTTATACTTATCTTGATTATTTTATTAACCCGTGTATTGAGTACCTGCTATGTTGCAGGCCTATCCTGGGGTAGATAGCGATGATATGCCATCAAAGGAGAAGCAGACAGTTAAGTAATTAGAAGTGTGAGGATGCTGTGAAGGAGAGACACAAAGGAGAGTAGGAACATGTATCAGGGAACCTATAGCTTGAGGCTTCTGTGAGGAATACCATTGAGATCCAGAGGGTGAGGTAGGCAAAAGAGTGTTTGGAGTGTGTGCGGTCATTGGCTGGGGAAGAGGCTGTCCTAGGCAGATGAAACAGCATGTACAAAAGACCTGAGGCAGAAAAGAACATGGGGTGTTTTCAAGGAACTACAAAAAGGTAATTGTGCCTGGGTTTTAAAGACCAAGGGGGATTGACATAAGAAGTATGTTGAGTAAGGTTATGAGCCAAATTACATAGGATCTAGTTGGCTTTGTTAGAGATATAGGTATTATCAAATCTCAATAAGAAGTCATTAAAGGACTTTAAGCTAGGAAATGATTTAATCACTTTTTTTTTTTTAAGATTTTATTTATTTGTCAGAGAGAGGGAGAGAAAGCGAGCACAGGCAGACAGAATGGCAGGCAGAGGCAGAGGGAGAAGCAGGCTCCCTGCCGAGCAAGGAGCCCGATGTGGGACTCGATCCCAGGACGCTGGGATCATGACCTGAGCCGAAGGCAGCTGCTTAACCAACTGAGCCACCCAGGCGTCCCTGATTTTTTTTTTTTTAAAGATACTGATAACTACTTGTAGAGAATGGAGTGGGAAGGGGGGGCAACTAGGGAAGCAAGAAGACTAATTAGAAGACTTTTGTAATGGTCTAGATAGTAAATAATGGTCATTTGGATCAGGGTGGTGGTGGAAGGGATGGAGAGAAGTGAATGGGTTCCAGAGATATTTAGGAGGCAAACCTCTTTTCTTTTTTTAAACTTTATTTATTTAAGTAATCTTAGAACCCAGTGTGGGGCTTGAACTCACACCCCAAGATCAAGAGTTGCATGCTCTTGAAATAAGTCAATCAGAGAAAGACAATTATCATATGATCTCCCTGATATGAGGAAGTTGAGAGGCAAAGTGGGGTTTGGGGGGGTAGGGAAGGAAAAAATGAAACAAGATCGGGATCAGGAGGGAGACAAACCATAAAAGGCTCTTAATCTCACAAAACAAACTGAGGGTTGGGGGTGGGTGGGGAGAGGATAGTTGGGTTATGGACATTGGGGAAAGTCTGTGCTATGGTGAGTGCTGTGAAGTGTGTAAACTTGGTGATTCACAGGCCTGTACCCCTGGGGCTAATAATACATTATATGTTAATAAAAAATAAATTTAAAAAAGAGTTGCATGCTCTTTTTTTTTTCAAGGCAGTTGCTTTTCTTTCTTGTCTTTATTTCCTTTAATTTAGTTTAACTTAATATTTTCAGTGTTCCAAGATTCATTATGCACCACACCCAGTGCTCCATGTAATATATGCCTTCCTTAATACCCACCACCAGGCTCACCCATCCCCCCACCCCTCCTTCCAAAACCCTCAGTTTGTTTCTTAGAGTCCACAGTCTCTCATGGTTCGTCTCCCCCTCCAATTTCCCCCAATTCACTTTTCCTTTCCTTCTTCTAATGTCCTCCATGTTATTCCTTATGCTCTGCAAATAAATGAAACCATATAATTGACTTTCTCTGCTTGACTTATTTCATTCAGCATAATCTCCTCCAATCCTGTTCATGTTGATAAAAAAGTTGAGTATTCAGCCTTTCTGATGGAGGTGTAATATTCCATTGTATATATGGACCATATCTTCTTTATCCATTCATTTGTTGAAGGGCATCTTGGCTCTTTCCAGTTTGGCAATGTGGCCATTGCTGCTATGAACTTATGTACATATGGCCCTTCTTTTCACTATGTCTGTATCTTGCATGCTCTTCTGACTAAGCCAGCCATCTGCCACTATGAGGCAAAGTTCTTGATCAAATCATTTGGAATGCTTTCAATTGCAATAGTAATAGAGTAATAGAAACTGACTTAAAAATAGAATGTGTTGATTTATGTAACTGTAATATGTGGAGGTAGGGCTGGGTTCAGCTAAAGCTTGATGAAGTCTCTAGGGGACTGGTTTCTGTTGGACTCTGTTTTACCTATTGCCATAGATGCCTTATCAAAAGGGGACTGCCCTCATGCTCCCAGGGTGGCTGCCAGGGTCTCCAAGGCTGCACACTTCTTTCTTTACATCCTGTTTGAAAAAGACAGTATTTCGTTCTGGCATTCTCAGCAAAAGCCTTCAAGTCTCACTCTGATTAGATCACCTTAAGGCTCTTGCCTATTTATGAAGCAGTTTTTGAGGCTAGGAAGATAGAATGTTCTGACTATCTAAACCTAAGCCATGAGCTTTGAACTTAAAGCTCTGGGGTCAGCCTTCCTTCGAACCATGTGGTTCACCAATGGAAATGGAGATTGTTGAGAAAGGTGAGGGAGGAATATATGCTGGACCCAGCAACAGTCTTCTCTGCTAATGGACTGGAAGTCAGTGTTTAGGGAGATGTGGGTCAAAGATTCACTCTTCTGATGGTTTGCTCATTGAGGTAGGGAGTAAGAGAAGCAGGTGTATGGAAGAAGTTGATGAGTTCAGCTGTATTTATAGGGTCTGATAGACATTAAAGGGAAGATGTCAGCTAGGCAGTTGGATTTGCCAGCCTGCAGCTCAGAGGTGTCGGCTGAAGCTAAAATTCTGTGTGTTGTTGACCTTTTTAATCCCAAAACTTGTGCTTTTAATCGGAAGGCATATTTTACATTAATTTTTAAGTCTCTTTGATCATTACAGGAACTTTTAGGGGCCAGGGAATATTTAATCACAAGATGGTTATATATCTCATTTGTATATTCTTTGAATGTTTACAACTATTGTTTCCTATTTTATAGATGGGAAAACTGAGGCATAGAAAGGTTATATCTAAGCTCATAGAGCTAATGAAGAGTAGTACTGAGATTTGAGCTAAGAAATTCTGACTCCAGAAACCTTATTCTTTTCTTTTAAGATTTTTATTTATTTGAGAGAGAGGGAGAGAGCAGGAACAAGGGGGAAGGGCAGAGGAAGAGAGAGAAGCAGATTCCCCATTGAGCAGGGAACCTGATGAGCATCAGGATTCCATCCCAGGACCCCAGGTACAAGACCTGAACCAAATGAAGTTTCTTAACTAATTAAACCACCTGATGCTTTTCCAGAGACCTTAATCTTAATCTCTGTTCTTACCATTCTGGTCTCAAAAGGAGAGGAATGGGGGCACCTGAATGCCACAGTCAGTTGAGCATCTTACTCTTGGTTTCGGCTCAGGTTGTGATCACAGGTTTGTGAGATTGAGCACCACACTGGGTTTTGCCCATGGTGCAGAGTCTGCTTAAGTTTGCCCCCTGCCGACTTCTCTCTCTCTCAAAATAAATAAATAAATAAATAGACAAATAAGGAAGGGAATGGCTTAGATGGTCACTTAATCACTTTCTTATACAGAGCATAATGGTCGCTCTGATTAATTCTTGATTCCCTCTAGGATGTTGGTCTTTGGGTCTGAACTGCTTTTGAGATAACACAGACTGAGAGGCGAGGATTCTTGTTTGCAGTGATCATCTTGGACATCAGCATGGCAAGTGGGGAAAAGAGCTGTCATAGTCGGAGACATGAGCAAACCAGATGACACAGGCAACCACAAGTGGTTTTAGTACCTCTGTAGGTTTCTCTTGCTAAACCCTCACCTTTCTTAAGCTGCTTTTGAAAGCGAGGCGGAGCTGGGAAAGGCTGGTGAGGGTGTATAGTTCCATGACTTTTTCCTTAGCAAAATAGAAATGATAATCCTATCCTGTCATTTTGTATTATCTGTGCCTCTTTGTTCCCATTAGTATGGATAATTAAGAGCTAAGGATAAACCAATACTCCCTTTTGTTAAAATACTTCCCCCGCCCCACTGAAGTGTAATATCCATAGCTTTTTCTTCTCCTCGATGAATGATATAAACAAGCACAAGGACAACTACCCTACATCATGTATTAAATAGGCAAACCTCTGAACTACCCACATTATTCAGTGAGAGGATTTTTTCCCCCTGAATCAGATGTTGATTATAATGGTCAAAATAATCCTTGGCACTTTGTCTAAGCTTGCTCATTATCATTCAATATGTTCAACAGAATTATTATATTTAAAATAATATGGTGCACCTGGTTGAGATGACGATGAGAGATTTGGCTTCCTGTCTCTTCGTTAAGGATGAATTCAGCCCAAGGGTGTACTGTGAACTTGGCAAATAGCATTATAATAGTGAGAGAATATTGCCTATTGGGTAGCAGGAGTTGATGATTAAATTTAAGTGTGTACTGTCCACATAAAACAAATAATGCTCTTTTTTTTAAACTTTTACTGTGAACATTCATCACTGGTGCCGAAGATGCACAGTTGCTAATTATTGTGTTTTTAACTTGTAATATACTGTAAATTTTGTATAATACTACTGTGACCTTATACAGAATAGAAAAGATGACAGGAGGCCTATAATTATTGTATGGGGAAGAAATGCCTATAATTATCTACTATTTTTAGGACCAGCGTGCATGGCCTCTTAATTTACATAAGCTTTAGACATTCACACATTTTCTGTCTTTGCTTGTGGATGATAAATTTTGCTCAAATGAAATCAGAAGACATACTGTTAGATGAGGAGTTAGCCAACTGGGAGCTTGATTACAATGAACAACACAAGCTTTAGTGCTAGCTAAAAAGAGAGCATTTATTTGGATAGGATTTATTTAAGGCAAGATTCAAAACATTAAAAAAAAAAAACCTCACCATATTACTGTATTGGGGCCTGATAACATGTGATTATTTTTTAGAGAATTGGTTAGATTATCTTGTGGAAAAGCATTAACCTAACAAAGAGAAAACCTCTAGGATATTTATCACATGGAGGGTGATTATGACAGCATGTTCTTATTAGAGATGAATATTTTGTGCTCATTAAGGTTACCCCCTTGAGTGCTCAAAGATGCAAAGTGCATTGCAGTGAAGTACTATAGTTCTATTGTCCTGTGAGCACTTGCTGTTGGCTGGGGGATTTTATTCCAAATTAAAGGGTCTCTCTAAAAGACCCAGCCCTGGCAGGGCCTGTGTCAGAGCCATTGGACAAATCAAAGAGCCTGGGAGGTTTTCAATTCAAACACTCCAGGCATTTATCTACGAGAATCAAGAGTGGTAGCAAGAAGCCTCTGGTCCCCTAATGTGGGATAGCAGGTGGGAAGGGTATGGATGGACTTGGTCCCTGAAGAGCCTGCAGGTGAACCCCACTTAAAGGAAATGCAATACACAAGATTCTAAATGGAAATTGTAGGCAAACTTAAACTCAAACTGAGGACATGTGTGGTGATGAGCACTGGGTGTTGTATACAAATAATGAATCATTGAACACTGCATCAAAAGCTGTATGCTGGCTAATTGAACATTATAATAAAAAATAATTAATTAATTAACTAATTTAAAAAACACCTCAAGCTCTCCACTTTATAAAAGGGTCACTATAAAAATAATTAAAAGTGACTTCCCCAGAAGTAGTACATTTTTCTGAAGCATATAATATATAATTGTTTTTGTTTTATTTCCTTTTTAGAAAATGATTATTATTTTTATTAGCTTACTGAGAAATTACAATATGCAAACTACAGTTTAAAAGGTTACATCCAGGGCACCTGGGTGGCTCAGTGGGTTAAGCCGCTGCCTTCGGCTCAGGTCATGATCTCAGGGTCCTGAGATGGAGGCCCGCATCGGGCTCTCTGCTCAGCGGGGAGCCTGCTTCCTCCTCTCTCTCTGCCTGCCTCTCTGCCTGCTTGTGATCTCTCTGTCAAAAAAAAAAAGGTTACATAAGATATTCTAAGAAAAATGTAACTTAACCCCACCCCTTCCTTCACATTTTTAAATCTAAGGCCTGGCAGAAAAGCAAGTTAAAAATTCTGGTTGGTTCATTGGTTTATCAGGGTTTTTAATGACCATGTGATGGATAATTCTAAATGACCAGGAGTTGACAGGATGTTTAGATAATGCATCATGTCCAAAGACTTAGGGCCCATACACTCCTAGGCTAGTTAATCTATGGCTTTTGCAATATCTACCTTTAGAAAAATAAGGATACTTAAAAAAAAACCACAATACTATTGTTGCATCTAAGAAAATTGAATAATGCCTTAAAAGCATCATCTATCAAGTCAGAGTTCAGATCTCATGTCTCTAGTTGTCTTACAGTTTTTTCCTGCATTTGGTTTGGTACTTGTTTTTGCTTTTTACATTTTATTTGTTTGAATCAGTATCCAAAGAAAGCTCACCAATTGCTCAGGCGATACATCTCTTCAATCTCTTAATCTATTGGCTTCTCATCCTGCTCTTTTTTTTTTTTTTTTTCTCTCTCTTGTAATTTATATATCATGGAAATCTGTTCATTAGTTCTGGAAAGTTTTCCACATACTGAAATTATTAATTGTATCCTTGTGGTATCATTTACCATATTCCCCTGCCCCCTGTATTTCTTATTAGACACTAGTTAGATCTAAAAGCTCATTTAAATTCAGATTTGGGAGGCGCCTGGTGGCTCAGTCCTTAAACATCAGCCTCCAGCTCAGGTCGTGATCCCAGGGTCCTGGGATTGAGCCCTGTGTCAAGCTCCCTGCTCAGCAGGAAGCCTCCTTCTCCCCCTCCCCCTCCTACTCCCACTCTCCCTACTTGTGTTCCCTCTCTCACTGTGTCCCTCTCTGTCAAATAAATAAAGAAAATCTTTAAAAAAACAAATTCAGATTTGGATTTTTGACAAAACTGTGTCATGGGTGTATTGTATTCTTTTATCAGGAGACCTACAATATCTATCTCTCTTTCTCTTTTTGTGATGTTAGCAACTATTGACTATCATAGCTTAAATCCATTATTTTACTCAGAATTGCAAAACGGTGATAATTCTATCATTTCATTCCCATGTTTAACTAGATTACTTCTATAGTTGTGTTACCTATTTGGTTACCTAGGGTATGACTGCTTTGACCAAAATTCCATTTGCAGGCTTCTCTTTCTTTTGGTGATACAACTTGGATTTTTGTAGATATAGGAATCTTCATGGGTTTTCAGCGAGTTGCTAGAGTATAGAGATACTTTGTGAATAGGTGGTCCCTTCCACACATTCATGTATTTCCCTTGGAGATAATACATCCTAACCCCTTCAAACTTTACGTAATATTTCCACCTTTGAGGTAGTAGAGATTACTTCTCTGCTTTGTATTAGACTTGTTTTTATGCCTGCCTATCTCCCCTATTAGACATAGGTAACTTGAGGGTAAGTTCTCTGATTCTTATTTTTTTAATCCTCTACACCCAATACAATGCTTAACACATACTAAGAGTTCAATAAATGTATGTTCTCTGAAAGAGTAAGCGAATGGTGAAGCCTTTTGGGAAAGATATTGGGGGTGAGCATCAGCAGGGTGGTTTGCTAGAAAGTAGAGTAGTCTAGGACTCAATTGGACTTGGGCTCAAGTCTAAAGTCTTCTACTTTTTGTTCTTGATCAAAATCTCCCAGTTTCTGCTCTACAAAATAGCACCCTTCCTGGCACTCTCACAAGGTTATTGTCAGGATTAGCAGTTCAGGAGAGGAACTATGGTTAAAGGCAAGGACTTGGCAGCCACAGATGGGTGTGACAGGTGCCCACTATTTACCCTCTACGAGCCTGTGAAGTCGCCTGTAAAATGAGAATAACAATAACTACCTCTCAGGATTCTGGTAAGCATTAATGTATGTTAAAGAAACCCTCAGTAAAAGATCTTTGTTATTTTTATGTGAAATAGTTTTGGTAAATTAGAGACAGTATGCAGAACATTTAAAGTAGTGTTTTCCATGACTTGTATATTCTTCGTCTTTGAAACTGTCTTCCTCAAAATGCTTTAAAAGTGATCATAAGATGGAGTTGTTGGTTGTGTGTTCACCAACTGAAGCTTGTTACTGTCAGAAGCCCAGTCTGGTTTGACTTGCTTTCCCTGGTTCTGGCACTAGCTGAGGGCTGGCTAGGACAAAAACCCTGGATGAAAGACATCCTGGCAGTGGGAACATTAACACCCGATCTTGAGCCAGGAGGTAGGTGTTAATGTCTCTAGCTGGATTCCTAGTGGCAGAGATATTTAACACCTTCCTAGGATCCAGGAACCAGGCACCCTCTCTTTAAACCTAACTTGGCAGGTAAAAGGGAGAGGGAGTATTTCCAGTTGAACTGTTGAGAAAGTTCAGAAAGCTCTATGCTGCAAAGACAGAAGCCAGTTATCAGAGGATAAAGCCTAAATGGAGAAGGGGTCTTCTCTAATTGCATTGTTTGGAGAGGGGCTCTGGTTGACTTTCCCCAACAAACCTCACCAGTGTGGGCCAGTGGGGATTTTAGGAAAGTAGTGGCTCTAGGACAGGGTAAGGATATATGACGTTCAGGACAGGTTGGAAATCCACATCTGGATGCAGCCTGAAGTATAATACTATGACAAGTATGGTTGTTTGAGTGCTTCTGCTTCCCAGAGGACCAGGAATTCTTTTATGGGGGACAAGGTGTAAATGTGGGAACTCAGCAGAACCAGTTCCTCAGGAGAAAGAATGGGAAGTAGAGTGCCTCAACCAAGTCACCTTTGAATATGAACTAGCTTGGGGACAATTTGGAGAATGCTATGGATGTCTTAGCTGCAAAGTTCATGGTAGACATCAGCCAACTCCAAGAACTAATAAAAAGTCCTTCTTTATTAGGGTTTGACTAACAGCAGTGGTGAATTTTGACTTAGGCTGAGCTTGAAATGTGCTTATTTTCTCTCCAAAGCTGAGGCCCATTTGCACAACAAGCAAAAAGACAAGGTAAACAATTTCTGTTTAGACTTTCCAAGGTCTGTTTCCCTGAGTGACATAGCAAGAACTCCATGACACCACCTCACCCTGGAGTGAACCCAAACACTGGGGATCCTTTCAACATCCAAAAAGGGTCACTTCTTTGAAATGTGATGACTCCCTAGAATGACTTTCTCATTTAAATTACATGGATATCAGAGAAGCCCAGGCCAGGAGGTGAAGCAGAGCAAACTCACACTCTTTGACTATAAAAGAAAATGCATATTTTTGATGAGCCTGCACAGGCTGCCTTCTCAGGCTTAGAATGATGTTTTCTTCCCCTTTTGCCTACGAGGAATGTTGTAAGTAGGCATAAACAAATGCCTTCATTATTTATTTATCCTAGTCATGCTGCTTAAATCATTCTACATGGGAAATCTGCTATTTTGTTTGGCTGGCAATGCTTAAGCTAATAGGCTATGAGAGTCTTCTTTGGGGTTAACACTTGGAATTATTCTAGTACAAATGAACACCCACTGGACTGAGAGTTGTTATAAAAACTAGACGCATGAGATTGGGTTAAAAACTCCACCACTCTGACCTCTGGCACCTTATAGTCCAGGATATATTGTGAATTTAAGGATAATCACCTCTCCACTTGGGCTATGCTCAACTTTGTCACAGAGTCCTGAATGAAGGTCTCTCTTAAAAATTAGACTGATAGGGAGTCTTTCCAAGTTTTCTTCAGATTATCCCTAATATAGAAGAAATGGTAATAGCAGGTTTTTCAAATGAAACTTGATTGTTAAATACTATGTTTTGTGCCCTGCTGAGAGAGTTTTTGTCTATGTCTCCACATTCTTTTCATAGTAAGTCCCAGAGACTAGGCTAGAGATCCAGCTGGGTAGACATACAGATATCTGCCCCCACATCAGCAACCACCTGACTGTCCTGCTTCTGACAAGGACATCACCATTGTCCTAATGACTTAGGCCTGTGAACACTATTCCTGAAAATTCACCCTTTGCTATTTCTTTCAAATATCACTAGGTGTTTTCACTTCCCTTAACATCACCCTAATACAGGCTCACAACCCCAAGTGACCATATGGATTCCAAGCCTTATTTCTGCTACCACAAGTCTTCATATTTATTATTTAGGTAGCTTGGGCACTATACTAAGTATTTTACATGTGTCATTTTATATTATTTTATTTTATTTTTAAAAGATTTTATTTATTTGTCAGAGAGAGGGAGAGAGAGCAAGCACAGGCAGACAGAATGGCAGGCAGAGGCAGAGGGAGAAGCAGGCTCCCTGCCGAGCAAGGAGCCCGATGTGGGACTCGATCCCAGGACGCTGGGATCATGACCTGAACCGAAGGCAGCTGCCCAACCAACTGAGCCACCCAGGCGTCCCGTGTCATTTTATTTAATGCAAACAACCACACTTATAAGAGGTAAGTATTCTTTTTATGCTAATTTTCAGGTGCCTTGCTTGTGGTCACATGGCAAAAAGAACTAGGATTTGAATCCAAATGTGGTAGACTAATTGCATTTGTGGCCCAAATTCTTCACTCCTTTCTGTATCCTTCCACGTAACTTTGTAATTCCCCTTTCAAGAGGTGGAGTCCATTTTCCTAATCCTTGAGGCTGAGCTCAGCCATGTGACTTGCTTTGGCCAATGGGATGATAATAAATGTCATATAAGCAGAAGCTTGTACATTTTTGTTTGCACTATTGTACTCTGTCATGGCCATGAGGAAAAACATCTCCATGTCAGCCTGCTGGAGCCTGAAAGACCCATTGATGAGATCCAGGTCACCCCAGTTACTCGAGCCTTGGTCATCTTAGATCAGATTAGAGCTAACCAAGACAGCAGAGCTGCCCAGCTGCCTAAGCTCCAAAATCCATTACACAATAACTTTTGATCAAGTCATCTTCTTGTTAAAAACCAGTGTACCAACCAGTTAGTCAGCCTACCTATTTCTCTTCAATAACTGCCCTGCCTAAAAGATAAAATACAGACTTCTGAATTCCAGCATGTAAGAAGCTTGGAAATCATCACTCTCTAGACAACAAGTAAAAAGCTGAATAAGCAAATAATCAATAGCTCTTCTTAGATCTGTCAGAGAAATGATGTTATAGGGCAAACCACTGCCCATAAAAAAAAACAAAACAAAACAAAAAAACAGACAGACAAGCAGATACAGAGAATCACAATTTACCTGAGCTGAAACTCATAAGCAGAAACCTCTGTAGAAATCAGTGCTGTGGTAGAAAACCTTGAACTACAATTGTCAAATTGTTAAAAGCTCAGTGAGGATAGATCTGTGAATTAAAAACGACAGTGAAAGGGACCTCACACTCTTTTGAGTTTTACCTCTTGGAACTCTAACAGGTTCTCCTAGAGAAGACTGGGGAAAAATAAAAGTTCCCTTTGTGCTTTTGGTGGTAAAGGGGAAGGAGAGTGGCCATATTGAAATAACACTGGAGCATCCTGTTCTTGAAAACACCTGCCTTAGAGAACCTATTTTACTAGAGCCTAATCTATTGGGATTTTGACAGAGTCTAACCAGCCTACGGGAAGAGAAATACCCAACTCTCACCCCCTACAGTCATTCTGTCCCATCTCAAACTGCAGAAAAACTGAGCAGCATTTGTGACATTTACAACCAAGAGGCTCCCTAAAAGACTGGGACCTAATCATAGGACTATAGAACACTCCTCCTACCCACCTCCCACCTTACCACAACATCATTAAAAACCTATTTACTGCAGTTCCTTTTACTAAGTATATCATGTTTGGATTTCAACAAAGAAACAAGGCATACCAAAAGGGGTGGGGGAACCTTTTGGAAAAACACAGCAACCATTAGAATGAGACTTAGATATGCCTGGGATGTTGGAATTATCAAACTGTGAATTTAAGACAACTATGATTAATATGCTGAGGGCTATAATGGAAAAAAGTAGATAACATGTAAGAACTTATGGATAATTTAAGCAAAGAGATACAAATTAGAAGAAAGAATGAGAAAAAGAAATGCTAGAGACCAAAACCACTGTGACAAAAATGAAGACTGTCTTTGATGGGCTCGTTAGTAGACTAAACAACATGGCTGAAGAAGGAATTTCTGAGCTTGAAGATATGTCAATAAAAATTTCCAAAACTGAAAAGCAAAGAAAAATAAGAGGATCAGATTATTCAAGAACTGTGGCAAAACTACAAAAGGCATAATGAGAATACTAGAGGGAGAACACAGAATAGAAGCAGAAGAAATGTTTCAAACAATAATGACTAAGAATGTCCTCAAATTAATGTTGGACATCAAAGGATAGATCTAGGAAGCTCAGAGAATAACGGTCAGGATAAATGTAAAAGAAAAACTAGACTTAGGCATAGCATATTCAAATTGCAGAAAATCAAAGATAAAGAAAAAGAAAAGAAAAGAAACCAGAGGGGAAAAAACTACCTATGGAGAAGTAAAGACATGCATTACCCTTGACTTCTCCCCAAAAACCATGTAAGCAAGAACAGATTGGAGGGTTGAAAGAAAAAAGCCATCAATCTAGAGTTCTGTGTCTATGAAAATATCCTACAAAAGGGAAGAAGGAATAAAGACTTTCTCAGACAAATTTTGAGGGGAATTTGTTGCCAGTAGACCTATCTTGCTAGAAATGTTAAAAGTTCTTCAGAGAGAAGGAAATTCACATAGGTAAAAAACTTGGATCTGCATAAAGAAAGGAAGAGTGTTAGAGAAGAAATAAGTGAAGATAAATAAAAGCTTTTGTTTTTCTTTAGTTCCATCCATGTTGTCGCAAATGGCAAGATTTCATTTCTTTTGATGGCTGCATAGTATTCCATTGTGTATATATACCACATCTTCTTGATCCATTCATCTGTTGATGGACATCTAGGTTCTTTCCATAGTTTGGCTATTGTGGACATTGCTGCTATAAACATTCGGGTACACGTGCCCCTTTGGATCACTACGTTTGTATCTTTAGGGTAGATACCCAATAGTGCAATTGCTGGGTCATAGGGCAGTTCTATTTTCAACATTTTGAGGAACCTCCATGCTGTTTTCCAGAGAGGTTGCACCAGCTTGCATTCCCACCAACAGTGTAGGAGCATTCCCCTTTCTCCGCATCCTCGCCAGCATCTGTCATTTCCTGACTTGTTGATTTTAGCCATTCTGACTGGTGTGAGGTGATATCGCATTGTGGTTTTGATTTGTATTTCCCTGATGCCGAGTGATATGGAGCACTTTTTCATGTGTCTGTTGGCCATCTGGATGTCTTCTTTGCATAAATGTCTGTTCATGTCCTCTGCCCATTTCTTGATTGGATTATTTGTTCTTTGGGTGTTGAGTTTGCTAAGTTCTTTATAGATTCTGGACACTAGTCCTTTATCTGATATTTCGTTTGCAAATATCTTCTCCCATTCTGTCAGTTGTCTTTTGATTTTGTTAACTGTTTCCTTTATCATGCTTAGCGAAATAAGTCAAGCGGAGAAAGACAACTATCATATGATCTCCCTGATATGAGGAAGTGGTGATGCAACATGGGGGCTTAAGTGGGTACGAGAAGAATAAATGAAAGAAAATGGGATTGGGAGGGAGACAAACCATAAGTGACTCTTAATCTCACAAAACAAACTGAGGGTTGCTGGGGGGAGGGGGTTTGGGAGAAGGGGGTGGGATTATGGACATTGGGGAGGGTATGTGCTTTGGTGAGTGCTGTGAAGTGTGTAAACCTGGTGATTCACAGACCTGTACCCCTGGGGATAAAAATATATGTTTATAAAAAATAAAAATATATATATAAAAAAAAGCTTTTGTTTTTCTTACTTTTTAAAAAAGATTTTATTTATTTATTTGACATAGAGAGAGAGATCACAAGTAGGCAGAGAGGCAGGTGGTGGGTGGGGGCGGGGGAGGAAGGCTCCCTGCTGAGCAGAGAGCTCCATGCAGGGCTCAAACCCAGGACCCTGAGACCATGACCTGAGCCGAAGGCAGAGGCTTAACCCGCTGAGCCACCCAAGCGCCCCTATTTTTCTTATTTTTAATTAATCTAACAAGTAATAGTTCAAGATAATAATAGCAATAATATATTCTATTGTTTGCTTAGGATGTGAGTCTATGTATTATGTATAAGTGAAATGACTGAAAGCAATGCTACAAGAGACAAGAGAGAGGAATTAAGAATAAATTGGAAGGGGAGGTGAATCATGAGAGACTATGGACTCTGAAAAACAACCTGAGGGGTTTGAAGTGGTGGGGGGGTGGGAGGCTGGGGTACCAGGTGGTGGGTATTATAGAGGGCGCGGATTGCATGGAGCACTGGGTGTGGTGAAAAAATAATGAATACTGTTATGCTGAAAATAAATAAATTTAATTAAAAAAAAAAGATTTAAAACGCCAATAAAAAAAAAGAATATATTGCATCAAAAATTACTTGCACTATTCAGGAAGCAATAGGGTATTATTTGAAAATAGACCCAGATTAGTTGTAAATATATATTACAAACTCCAGGCAATCACTAAAAAAAGTAAAAAGAAAAAAAAAGTTTACATGATATATTAAGAAGAGAAAATGGAATCATATGAAATATTTAATTAAAACCACAAAAGACAAAAAAAAGGAATAAAAAACAAAGGCAATGAATAGAAAACAGTAACAAATATGGTAGATACTAATCCAGCTAACCCAATAATAAGTTTAAATATCATTGGTCTAAATACAACTATTAAAGGACAAAGATTGTCAGAGGGGATCAATACACAAGATCCAAATGTATGCGGTATACAAGAAATGGATTTAAAGATTGATTGACTCATTGATTGATTGATTTAATACAGAACACTAGTAGGGGAAGCAGCAGGCGGAGGGAGAGGGAGAAGCAGGCTCACAGCTGAGCAGGGAGCCCATCGCAAGGCTTGATCCCAGAACCCTAGAATCATGGCTTGAGACGTAGGCAGCCACTTAATGACTGGGCCACCCAGGCACCCCAAGAAATGTACTTTAAATATAAAGAAACTTAAAGTTTAAAAGTAAAGGGATGGAGAAAGATATATCATGCCAATCACTAATCAAAAAAGCTGTCTGGGGCGCCTGGGTGGCTCAGTGGGTTAAAACCTCTGCCTTCAGCTCAGGTCATGATCTCAGGGTCCTGGGATCGAGCCCCGCATTGGGCTCTCTGCTCAGCAGGGAGGCTGCTTCCTCCTCTCTCTCTCTCTGCCTGCCTCTCTGCCTACTTGTGAGCTCTGTCTGTCAAATGAATAAATAACATCTTTTTTTTTTTTTTTTTAAGCTGTCTGTAGTGGCTATATTAATTTCAGGTAGAGCAAACTTCAGAGCAAGGAAGATTAGAGAAATTAGTTAAAAAGGGACATTACATAATGATAAAGGTGTCATACTTCAAGAAGACATCAGAGTCCTTAATGTGAATGCCTAACAATAGAGCAACAAAACACATGAGGCAATAACGGAGAGGACTATAAGGAAAAAGAAATGAATCCACTATTATAATTGGAGATTTACCATTCCTGTACTGGAAATGGACAGATCCAGGGGCACCTGGGTGGCTCAGTAGATTAAGCATCCAACTCTAGATTTTGGCTCCCTCGGTCATAGCAACTTCTTGCTAGACACATTTCCAAAGGCAAAGGAAACAAAAGCAAAAATGAATTTTGGAATTTCATCAAAATAAAAGGCTTTTGCATAGCAAAGGAAACAGTCAACAAAACCAAAAGACAATGGACAGAATGGGAGAAGATATTTGCAAAAGACATATCAAATAAAGGGCTAGTATCCAAAATCTATGAAGAATTTATCAAATTGAACATCCAAAGAACAAATAATCCAATCAAGAAATGGGCAGAAGACAGATGGCCAACAGACACATAAAAAAGTTCTCAACATCACTAGGCCAAAAGACATAAAAAAGTGCTCAACATCACTAGGCATCAGGGAAATACAAATCTAAATCACAGTGAGATACCACCTCACACCAGTCAGAATGGCTAAAATTAACAAGTCAGGAAATGACAGATGTTAGTGAGGATGCAGAGAAAGGAAAACCCTCCTAAACTGTTGTTGGGAATGCAGGCTGGTGCAGTCCCTCTGGAAAACAGTATGGAGGTTCATCAAAAACTTGAAAATAGAGCTACCCTAAGACCCCCAAAGATACAAATGTAATGATCCAAAGGGGCACCTGCACCCCAGTGTTTATAGCAGCAATGTCCACAATAGCCAAACTATGGAAAGAGCCCAGATGTCCATCGGCAGATGAATGGATAAAGAAGATGTCGTGTGTGGGCGCCTGGGTGGCTCAGTGGGTTAAAGCCTCTGCCTTCAGCTCAGGTCATGATCTCGGGGTCCTGGGATCGAGTCCCACATCGGGCTCTCTGCTCAGCAGGTAGCCTGCTTCCTTCTCTCTCTCTCTCTCTCTCTCTCGCTCTCTGCCTGTCTCTCTGCCTACTTGTAAAATAAATAAAATATTAAAAAAAATAAGATGTCGTGTGTATATATACAATGGAATATTAAATAGCCATCAAAAGAAATGAAATCTTGCCATTTGCAATGACATGGATGGAACTAGAAGGTATTACGCTAAGTGAATTAAGTCAGTCAGAGAAAGACAATTATCATATGATCTCACTGATATGTGCATTTAAGAAACAAAACAGGGGATCATAGGGGAAGAGAGGAAAAAATAAAACTAGATGAAACCAGAGAAGGAGACAAACCATAAGAGACTCTTAATCATAGGGAAAAAAATGAAGGTTGCTGGAGGGGAGGGGTTGAAGGGATGGGGTAACCGCGTGATGAACATTAAGCAGAGCATGTGATGTAATGAGCTCTGGGTATTATATAAGACTAATGAATCACAAGCTTGTGCCTCTAAAACCAATAATACATTATATATTAATTAACTGAATTTAAAGTTTAAAAGTTTAAAAAATGCTCAGTGAGATGATAGCAAATTGAATCCAACAATGTATAAAAATAATAATATACCAGAACCAAGTGGAATTTATTCCAGGTGTACAAGGCTGATTTAACATTACAAGATCAATTAATATGGTCCTAACACATCGATAAGCTAAAGAAGAAAAATTGCATTATCAGATGAATCGATGCAGAGAAAGCATGTGACAAAATTCAACATTCTTTTATGATTAAAAAAAAAACTTTCAGAAAACTAGGAATAAAGGGGAATGTCCTCAACTGGATAAATAACACAAAAAACTAAAGCTAACATCGTAATTAGTCGTGAGAAACTTGAAGGTTTTGAGTGAAGAAGATCAGGAATAAGACTAGGATGTCCCTCCTCATCCCTTATTTTCACCATGGTCCTGGAAATCCTAGCTAATGAAATAAAACCAGAAGAGGAAATAAAAGCTATTTAGATTGGAAAAGAAAAAATAAAACTTTGTTCACAGAAGATATTATTATCCATATAGAAATTACAAAATAAGGGCGCCTGGGTGGCTCAGTTGGTTAAGTGTCAGACTCTTGATTTTGGCTCAGGTCATGATCTCAGGGTCCTTGGATCAAGTCCCACATCTGGCTCCTTGCTCAGTGGGGAGCATGTTTCTCCCTCTGCCTGCTGCTTCCCCTGCTTGTGCTTGCTCTCTCTCTGACAAGTAAATAATTTTAAAAAATTTTTAAGTCAGAAAAATAAATAAAAATAAAAATAAATATCTAAAAGGGAAAAATAAATCCGTTAACTAAAACACACACACAGATAAAGTACAGCTCTTTAGCCTTAACAATGTGACCCTGTACCTTTGAAACGTTCCTTTATCAATTTTCCATCACTAACTTCTGCTCTAGCCAAAGAGCCTATTCAAGGTTCCCCAAATAATTCTGCCTTTTCCCACTGTTATTCAGCTCACAATGTCTTCTCTCCCTCCCTCAAACACTGAGTCCTACACCTTCCTAGTTAGTCCTCTCTAGAAGTGATGTCTTCAGCCTCTGAACTCTCCTTTATCTGTGTCAATCATCTGGCTCTTAGCATTGGCCACCCTGTGACATTAGGTAGAGTATTTGGTTTTTATATATGTGTATTAGCTCTCTAGAAGGCACATTATTTTAGGACAAGGACCCTCCCTTATGATTTATGACATCTCCCTCAGACCTGCTTATATTTAAGAATTAAATCAAAGCATCAAAACCTGCATTAAATCAAAATGATAAGTGGCCACAAAACTTGCACACTGGGAGATGCATCTCATAGTCTTTCAGTGTCACAGTGTCACCGGTAGAAGTCATCCCAAAGCAGCATTCAAAGTTACCTTCTGATCTTCAAGGAGCTGGACTCCTGGGTAATATTATTCCTGCTTTGGTGGTGAAGTTCTCAGGCCCCTCAGTGTTAGGCAGTGACTTTACTCTGAAAAACCTTACATAGCCATTACCAGAGGAACACTCAGCTATGGGAAAAGTGAAAATGAACCCATTTCCAGGATAATGATTGGAGAGCTTTTTCTGGTCAAGAAGCTGTCAGCTCCGTCATCTCTCTTATTTCTTCAGAACACTTTTCAGTGATTCTCAGCTGGGTGCAATGGAGAACATCCAAATTTGATGATGGTGGTGGGAAATGGTGTCATGAAAGCTTCTCAGTCGGCCCCATATCCCTCTTCCCCACTCCGCCCCAACCGCACCCACACTGAGAACTACCACTCTAATAGTTCGACATTTAGTACAAGGGTACATCTGTCTTCCTAACTATCAAATTCTTTTTAGTGTGCCCTAATTATACAAACATTTCGGGTAAAATACTTTGCCCTTACCCCAAAGTATCTGAGCCATGATCTCAGTCTGATCATTTTGTTATAACGTATTCAACCTTAGAATATTTCACAGCTCTGCCTTGTTCTGTAGAGAAGTCTGTGTGCCCAGAAAAATACACATGTTTCTTTTTCGGTGCTTGCGAGTGTGAATAATTGTATGGGATTTTGATAGCATGTGTACCATATGTATTGTGCATGCAGGTACATGCATGCATAACACACTAATTGAATTGTTTTAAAACCACAAATATTTTGCTGGGCTACAGAAACACACACTAAATGTCTAAATCTACGAACTGCTGACAAACAGCACCTTTTCCTAACAAAAGAGAGCAGTTTAATAACAGTGTTAGAAAGCTGGCAATATGTTTGTTAAAATCTTTAATTAGGGACAGGCTTCCCAGAGGCCTCTGAAGGCAAAAGGTGTAAATGGAGAAACTGTCCCAGCCTGCATGCTCCGTGGTGGCTCTGTTCCGAGCACAGATGGGCTGGTGAGGAAACTGTGAATGGACAAATGATAACAGACTCTTCTGTCATTCCAACATCAGCTCATTAGCAATCTGTCAGAGGTTTAATATGGATACTGGTGAAAATGCAGAAATCACATGATTGTTACACGATCGAGCACGTGTATAACTGAAAGATCGTTGTAAGTTGATTGGCATCAGGGCTCTTAATAAAATGATAATGTCATGGGAAGTACATTGGATTCTTTGTGCCCTCGTTGGAAAATGATGATTTTGTGTGCTCTTTGGCCATCACAGGAAGCCGAGAGAACGATGGTTTTATGATGGAAATCATTAATAAATAAACAGCTAGGTCAGCATGGTGGGATATGTGAGGGACATGATGCCATTCAGATTTCCAAAGAATGAACAGTGACATTTCACAGTTCTGCGAAAGACTCTGTCAACAACTTTAAATTCCCTTGGATCACAAACCTCGTTTCCAAACGATGTTAAACTTGTTAGTTAGTGGTTGGGATAGTTGCTGTTGAAAATACATTTTAAAAAGGAAATGAAAATATATTTATTTAGGTTGTGTATACACAACAGGCTGAATTTGATGGATAATCAATGTTTGGTCTTTGAAAGGAGAATGAACATTTTGGGGGCACCTCTTATATATGTCAACTACTTTACATTTGTGATCTTAATTTAATTTGCACAACAACCTAATGAGATATTTCCCCCACTTTTACAGGAATAGAAGTAAGTAAAAAAGCAAATATTATGTGTTTGGGCCCCAGAGAGATTATGTGACTTCATCAGGATAGTATGGCTGGTAAGTGGAGATTATTCTATTTGAACTGAGTTAAATATGGTTCCAAAAACTCATCTTTTTTCTACTGCATTTTACTGCCTCTCACATTGTCTGTCATGGACCCCAGGGAGTAGCATTTTAGGATCATTATTACTTCCTGTGGACAGACTCAAGGGCCCCAGAAATTCAGCTGGGCTCAATTTAGATAAAGCTATTCAATGTTAGTGGCACAAATGGACACTGACTTATTTAAAGTATATACTTTTCAATTTCTTTTGGGGGGATATTTGTGCTTCAATATTGGGACATGTTTGTATACAACAGAAGGAGTTAGACTAATGATTTATAAAATCTAGCCAAAAAACTGTAAAAGAGCATATAGTATATGATACTAGTTATATAAAGCTCAAAAACAGGTCAAACCAATTAAAACTGTTAGAAATCAAGATGGTTGCTATCTTTGGGGAGAATACTGGCTGTAAGCTGGCACCAGGGGATGACTGGGGCTGGGGTATTTTCTGTTTCTTGATTTGGATGCTAATTTATACCAGTAAGTTGTGCTAGTAAGCTTGTGATTTGAATACTTTCTTTTTATGTGTCATACTTCAATAACATTTACCCCCCAAGATGAAAGACAAACTTTTTCTCTTATAAGGATTGAAATTGGATGTCTACCTGTTTGATTTCCATATTTTATGACCTTGGGCAAAATTATTCTTTACATGAAGCTTATAGTTGGAAATCTTCTTTCTGGTTGGAGTTGGGAGATTATAAGTAGGGAATGCGTGCCTGCCTTTGTTCCCATTAGTGAGTGTATGTGTACTTTCTTCAGCACACTCATATCTCGGAAATGGAGAAATACCTGTATACTTTCTTTCTCATCTCTCAAACTTTTGGAAAACTTGGAAACAGAATGCCAGTCAAATGTGGACTTTATACACGTGGAGCTTGGGGATGAAATGGTCTTGTTTGGTGATTCTTTGTCGGTAGCAATCTCCTAGGCAAATGGCAGTGACAGGCATCCTTCCCTCTCAGGAACCAAGATGTTACAACCCACTCTTACCATGTGTCTTTGCCCCATCCCACCTCAACTTTTCTCATTGTCAGGCTCCATGGAAGAGCCAAGGGGTTGGTTTTTAAAAATTATTTATTCATTCATTCATTCATTCATTTGACAGAGTGGGGGTGGGGAACAAGCAGGGGGAGAAGCAGATAGAGGGGGAAGCAGGCTCCCTGCTGAGCAAGAAGCCCAATGCGGGGACTCAGTCCCAGGACCCTGGGATCATGACCTGAGCCGAAGTCAGCTGCTTAACCGACTAAGCCATCTAGGCACCTCAAGGGGTTGTTTGAAAAGGATTTAAGCATCCCACAGACACCTGACAGGCCGATTCTAAGGGCCCTTGAACAGACTTACCCTGTTCACCCATGCCTTCAATGTTCTTCCTGCCTTGAGACATATACCTGTTTTCATGACCTAACCCTTTTATCAACAAGGTAACTACAAATAAAGTAGCTTATGAAATGCTGCATAGCATAGCCTGTGCCAAAGTGAAGAGTTCACTTTTAGAACTTTATCCTAAGAAAATCATCAAATGAACAATAGGTATTTGCAAAAATGTTTACTTCCTAAAGTGTAGTTTAAGAATTATCACTTGCAGTGCTTGATAAAATGCATATTCCTGGGTCTTAGGCCTTTCTTACTGACATAGAATCTCTAGATGTGGGGTACAGCCATTCATGTATTTAAAATCCCTCAGGTGATTCTTAGTCACATTAAAGTTTGATAAACAGGATGTAGCTTCAATGTAACAAAAGAAGAAGAAAAGGAAGGGATTTAATAACATTTTTGTTGCCAATATGTGTGTAGGTGATGCCAGAGTATCAGCAGTGCTTATGTCTGAATTATACCCTTATTTTTCATTGCTTTCCTGCATATTTTCTGATTTTTTTGGGCAGCATAACACTTTTATATTCTAATAACTCAGTAAAGCTTTTTTTTTTTTTTTTTTAAAGAAAGTATTTGATACTTGATTTCCTGGACAGGTACCCGAAGTGGACTATCCCAGTGAACTTCATAGCTGGTTAATTCAGAAGATAGCACTGGCTGTCTGATCCTCTTAAGGTGTGAAGTATTTAGAAGACAACCTTCTGTCGCTCCACAGATCAGTCAATATTGCCACTGGAGTAGAACCTCTGAACACAGTGGGGGCTTTATGGATAATGTTTTATTATATCACAAGGATTTTTATTCATTAGAACTGGTGCTTTTTGTGGAGGATAAGAATGGTGAAGAGGGCTGAGAAATGCATTCTCTGATTTTGGGGAGTGAATCTAGTACTTGAAGAAAGACTGACTCTTGTATACAGAAGACTTGCAATAGCAGAAAAAAGAAAGCATTTGTATCCTGCTTTTTTATGCTTTCAACCTCTGGCCCTTAAAAGTGTCTTTTTCTCCTCCTTCTCCTCTTCCTCTTCTTCCTTCTTCATCTTCTTCTTCAGTTTGCTCTTATATTGAAAGAGAGGCAAAATGAGATCCACTGAAAGTCTGATAGTTTGCCACTCAGACTACAATCTTGAGAATGCATTTTTCTTAATCCAATTCTGTTTTAAATGTTGTCAGGTTGTACCATAATTGGTTGTGGTAAATGACACTGGAACTACATTGCTACTCACTCTGGAAATGATATGAGCTCAGCATGCTGCTGATCAGATGCACTTCTGCATTAAAACTATTATAAGCAGAATGCCTCGATGGGATTCTTGCCTCCTAATAGTTTTCCAGGGTTGATGTTGAAAGGGTTCTGTCAATCAAGTCTGAAAATCAACTTAGCACCCTGACTTGGGTTAATAAAATGTAGCTGCAAGGCTCTCAGCTCAGTGGTCACTGTTCCTTGGTTCCAACATTATCAAGCCATGGTAAAAATGCCTCATTATAATTGATACTCACTGATAGCACACTTTTTTTTTTAAATGCAAGTATATCTTCAAAAAGAGTTTTGCCTTACACACAGTCTGCTGAAACAGAGACCCGTATCGAAGATAGAAGGCTAAGAGGAAATAGCGCTGGCAAATGTACAGGTCACAGGTACCCTGGAGATAGACTTGGGGCAGATTCTGACTCTTTTTGTGGCTTAGAGTCAAGATAATGCACCAAAAATCAATACAGAAGTAAGGATATAGCCCAGAATAGATGGTTTTGAAGGGGACTCTGATAGCATTGTCACCAATAATGGGAAGATGAGAATTACAAATGAAAAAATTTATTTTAGTAAGGAGCACAAGATGTCACAATGCGGAAAGGCTGTGACAACTGATATGCCAGTTAAAAGGGGAAAAAAGCTTCTTGAATCAGTAAGGCACTGCCTGGCTATGTGGTCCCCACATCACCAAGTCTCAGTTCTTCCCAGACTAAGACTTGGGATTCCGGTTCTCTGTAAACAGAAATATTATTCTTCTGGTTTCCTGGACAGAGGCACCCCTACTAAAATTATCCATGTTAGAAGGACATCAGGGAAGTCAAAGTGCTGGAGAAAACCTTGCTGGATTTCAAACAAATTCTACTTTCTAGAAAGTTTCTGCTGGCTGCCCCTGAGGAGGAAGATGAAATAAACAGACAAAGCCTGGGGTGAGGGGCAGCTATTTCCAGCCTGGAATTCTCAGTGTGGTGGAATACTGGGAAGATGTACAACAAAGTAGGAAACTGAAGAAGGAGCATTACTAATTATACTTCAATATTGTTTATTTAAGGGTCTCTATTAAGAGATAACTGGGGTGATTTCACAGGAAGGGAGAAGAAAACAGTTTTTCATGGGTGGTAAAGCTATTGTTAGTAAAGTTTTAATGAGGCACTCTGGGCATGGTCTTCTTAGTGCAACCAAAATGGCTTTGGAGGCTTGGGGTCATATGACATTAATATGAGGGAACGGTTAACTTCATTCTGTTTGCTTCACATTCCTCTTCAAACATTAATTGCCCAAGTTTCCCTGTTCAAGTGAAAAGAATAAGCATATGCAATTTTTTCACTTGATTATTGTGTTTATTGGCCTGTATTTCTTCCAGATGCCTTTCTGTTGAGGTTGAATATTCTAGCACATGTCCCGCCTACCCACCGCACAGGTGAGGAGCAGAGGCTCCTGCCCTCCCTGTCGGCTGATGATGACTGGTGTGCACTGAGGACTTGTTCTGTGCCTAGTACTAAGCTCTTTATAAAACTTATCTCCACCTGATCCACATATAACCCGGTGAAGTTGGTTATGTTCTTTTTATTCCCAATTTTCAGGATATTGACTAAGAGGAAGGTTGAGTAAATTGCTCAAAATCACCCAGCCAGTAAGTGGATTCTAACTGGCCCAGGTGTCTACAGAGCATTGCAGTGCTTTCTACCTTTTGGGATCATGATGCTCCATGCTTGAGCTCCTCCTGACGTGAATTCTTACTGTCCTTTGTTTGGTAGGAAAGGGTGCTCTGCTTCTATCTCTGGAACAAGTCTTGGGTTACTCTTGGAGCCAGATCTGCTTTGAGAAATTGTTGCCACCGAGAGGAGACAGCCTGCTAAGTAAAGAGCTCTAGCTTTAAGGTCAGAGTGTTCTGGCTTTCGATCTTGGCTCTTACATTACTGCTGTGTGGCCTAGGCCAGGTGACTTAACCTTCCTGAACTTCAGCTACCCAGCAGTATACTCTACATAGAAAAAGCCAATACATTATTAATGGTATCAAACCCCTAGATTATATTCAGGTTCTGTCTAGAAGGCGACATCTCTAGGAGGTGGGAAGCGAGAATACAAAAAGGATGAAGGACCTAAAGAAGAAAGAGAGGAGTGAAACAGAGACTTGAGCATTTCTTCTCATTTCAGTCTTTTATGGCATTTATAAATAATCCTTTCACATGAGTAGAAAGTGAGTCTCAGGGTAGGAGTGACATCCTCAGTTGGAAACTAACATTGGTGGCTACTGGACAGAAATGATCATTTGTTAGCCTTACAACAGCCCAGTATGATAAGATGAGCAGCCCAACAATATAGTTAAGGAAACTAAGAAAAGTTGAGTAACTTGCATAGTATCACACAGCTACTGAGTGGAATTTAAATCCTAGGACCATCCAGCACCAAATGCTATCCTCTTCCCATGACACTCTTCTTGACCCATCCAACACTGAGTTCTGTGTGTTGCAGGTAACTTGGGCTCACTTCTCTTCTGCCTTCCCCAGCTTCCTGGCTGCTGGTCCCCTGAGCTCTCTACCTGCTGTAGTGCATAGAGCAGTGGGGCCAGAGCAGGTCTCCTTGCAAAGTAATGCAGAAAATTTGATACTAGAAAAAGGTAACTGAAAGTAAATCCACTTAAAAGGGGTTTCCCAAATTTCACTGTAGTTAAAAAAAAAAAAAAAAAGGACTAGGACCTTATCTTGAAAATGAAACTAAAATTAAAATGAAATTAAATTAAAATGACCTGCTTACCTTGGTTTCCTTTTCCTGGGCTCTGCCCACTGTGGGGAAACTTTACTTCAGTGGGCTCAAGTGGGGAAAGCACCATGCTTCTGCTGACACAGTGGACACTGAATAAATGCTGGCATCCCATTATTCAGCAAGGCCTACAGGTCTCTTGACTGATGATGGCCACACTCCTTGGACACCAGGTCTTGACCACTGAACAGTGGTCAGTGAACATCTCTACTTCCCCGTCTCCACTTCTTCCAGTTCATAGATTTTTGTTCAACATTTCCCCTCATATTGTTTATGTCACAGCTGAGAGTTCTGCTGAATCTAATAAGAAATCTTCCTTGAAAAACTTGAAACAAAAGCCTGAAGATCCTAGAACAATTTCACACTAAAATCCCTTTCATTCAGGGGCACCAGGGTGGCTCAATCAGTTAAATGTCTGCCTTCAGCTCAGGTCGTAATCTCAGAGTCCTGGGATCAAACCCCATGTCATTGGGCTCCCTGCTCAGTGGGTAGCCTGCTTCTCCCTCTGTCCCCAACCTCCTCGTGTATATACACACACTCTCTCTGTCTCAAATAAATAAATAAAAATCTTTTAAAAAAATCCCTTTCATTCAACAAATATGCATTGCTGACTTGGGCTCTGGGCCTCTGACGGTCTAACCTAGCCTAGATGCTGGTGATAATGTGGCGAAAAGCCAGGTCTAGGCCTGCCCTTTCTGTTACCTTTCAGCTCCCACCTGCCTCATTCCTGAGAGCCACCATCCCTACTCAAAGTATACTCTCTCTAGTCTTATCCTCTGCCATCTTTAGCCAGTCCAGCCTTTCCTGCCGCCCTGTTACCTTTCCAGGTGCTCTATTCTACATACACACAGGTGAGGCATGTGTCTTCTCCTCTCCACTCAATCAGAAGTGAGATAACATTGTCTTAGAATTCTGCTGCTGCTTCCCAAACATCCTTCTAAAGTCCTCAGTTGAGACTTACTGTTTCATATTCATTTATTCATTAATTCACTCACCCATCAATTTTATTCTATACCCTGCCTATAAACCACATAGCATAGGGTTCGAGCATGGACTCTGGACTGCTCTGCCACTTACTAGCTGGGGGACCTTGGGCAAGGTGCTTTTGTTCTCTGTGCCTCAGTTTACTCATGTATAAAATATGAGATGATAGTATTACCTACTCCATGAGGTTATTATAAGGGCTGAGTGAGTTAAGTCACGGAAAGTTCTTAGAATAGCACTTTACACAAAGACAACCTCAGTGAGTATTAGCTACTATAGGTACTGAGTGCCATCGCTGGGCTAGGAGCCAGGATGCAGTGGTGAACCACACAGAGACAGTCACAGAAGCAAATACAAGGAAAAAGGAGGTTTGTAGGAGGCTTTGTCCCAGGTGCTGGAGTGCATAGTGGGAGGAAACTGCAGACCCACCTGGAGGTCTTGCTAAACACAGAGTCCTGACTATGTTAGTTTCCTGTGACTGCTTTAATAAATTATCACAAATTTAGTGGCTTGAAACAACACAAACTTATTATCTTATAACTGTGGAAGTCAGAATTCCAGAATGGGTCTCATGGGGTAAAAATCAAGGTTTCAGCAGGCCCAAGTTCCTTTCTGGAGGCTCTTGAATCTGTTCTCGTGCCTTTTCCAGCTTCTAAAGGTTGTGCATATTCCTTGGTTAGTATTCCCCTTTCATCTTCAAAGCCAACGATGGCTGGTCAAGTCATTTTTAAGATGCCATCTCCCTGGTTCTGACTTTTCTGTCTCCCCATTTAAGGATCCTTGTGATTGCATTGGGCGTACCTGGATAAACCAAGATAATCTGTGTTAAAGTCAACAGACTCTCATGTTATTTCCGTCTCTAACCTTAATTCTCCCTTGCCTTGTAATATAAGATATTAAGAGTGTTCAGGGATTAAGGCATGGATAGCTTTGGGTAGGGCCAATATTCTGCCTACTACAGTTACTTTCAGAGTTTTTAATTGAGTAGGTCTGTGGTGGGGCCCAGTAATTTTTATTTGTAACAAGTTCCCAGATGATGCTGATGCTTCTGATTCAGGAGAACACTTTGAGAACCACTGGTGGAGAGACTTTGGTCATTCACATCTTTATCCATTCAGCAAGCTTTTCGGGTCTCTATGTATGAGCCCAATGCTGTACTAGCTACTGGGAATAGTGCCTGCCAATTAAAAAAAAAAAAAGCCTATAATCTAGCAAAGGGGTAAACAATTTCAATTTGGTGTGATCTATAGTCTAATTGAGCTAAGTGAAAAGTGCTAAGCATTCCCAGAGAAGAGAGCAACTAACAGGGGCAAGGGTGGGCTTTATTGAGGAGGTGACATTTGAACTGACCATTGAAGAATAAAAAGAGATTCCCAGGAAGTTAGGGAAGGGAAGAATATGGCAGCTATTGGGAATAGCATATGAAAAAGAGCACATGTTCAGGGAATGGGGAATAATTCTATGTGGTTGGAGTGGATAATGCATTGCCGTGGGAGAAGAATCGAAGTTGATAGAAAAATACCATGCCGTATTAAGGAATACAGTAGGCCTAAGTTATCTGCTCAGCCTACTCTGTGTTCTTTAAGAACATTACTCTCTACAGATCGTACTGAAGATGAGAACCTCAGGCTGGCCTGTTTGGTCCATATGAGCTTACTTGACTCATAAGCTAAAACAATCTGATTTCCTTTCTCAGCAACTTACTCTAGGAGATATAAAGGTTAGGTAGACTTGGCTTGAGAATGCCTGTGGGGGGGCCACGTGCTTGATGAACATGTAGGGGGTGGTGAGGAGAGAGTAGAGAGGAGTCTGCAGGAGAATGCGGCAAAGTCACGGCATGAAGCAGATCTGAAGAACACAAGAAAGCAAGACAGGAGCCAGCAGACATGGGACACTATCCCAATGAACTTCCATGCTGCCTGGTTGTACATCTTCCTTCATGAAAGTCTGCCCCTCCCTCTCTTCCATCTCTCTTTCCTTTCCTTAGGATTCCTTCTTCTTTAAAAAAAAAAACAAACAAAACAAAACAAAAAAAAAACTTTATTTTATTAAAGCAGTTTTAAGTCTACAATAAAACTGAGAGAAAGTTGCTGAGATTTCCTGAACAGTCCCTATTGCCACATAAGAAAAGCCCCTCCCATTATCAATCTCTCCCAACATGGCTCACCAATAGTACATTTTTTTTTTACAAGGGTGAAGATGCATTGACATATCATAATTGTGCCAAGTCCATCACTGTTTCCTTATAATATTTTCTTTTTATTTTTTGTTTTTTTTTTTTTAAAGATTTTATTTATTTGACAGAGAGAAAGAGAGCGTGAGCAGGAGGAGCGGCAGGGAGAAGCAGGCTCCCCATCAAGCAGAGACACCCCCCCTCCCATGGGGAGCTCTATCCCATGACCTCAGAATCACGACCTGAGCTGAAGGCAGACACTGAAACGACCGAGCCACCCAGGTGCCCCTACATTTCTATTTCTGAAATGACATGGAATACATTTTTTTTTTTCTGTAGATGATGATCACCATCTAATACAAAGTTCAAATTTTATCTTGGCAGAAATGAGCCAGTGGCAGTGTATGAGACAGAGGAGTAACACAGTTTGATTTGTGTTTCAGGAACATACCCAGCTGCAAAGAGGGATCAGGAGAGCTGGTAAAAGCCTCCAGCATTAGGTGGGCAATTGAGGATGAGACCCTGAACTCAGGGAGAAGTGGGGAGGACGGGGTGAATCTGAAGGGATACTTGGGAGGTGGAATTTGATAGGATTTAGTATCCTGAGTTGTAGGAGCGCAGGGCAGAAAGAGTTAAGGACAGTCTCCAGTTTCTAGCTCAGTGAATCTAAAGATTTGCAAAACTGTTAATAGAGAAATTGAAGACAGAATCACGTTTTGAAAGAAAGATATTGGGCACCTGGGTGGCTCAGAGGGTTAAGATTCTGCCTTCGGCTCAGGTCATGATCCCAGGGTCCTGAGATCAAGCCCTACATCAGGCTCTCTGCTCAGCGGGGAGCCTGCTTCCCCCTCTCTCTCTGCCTGCCTCTCTGCCTAGTTGTGATTTCTTTCTGTCAAATAAACAAATAAATAAATCTAAAAAAAAAGATAGAACGATAATAAGTTCGGTTTTAGACACACTTTACATCTGAGAAGTCCATAGTAACCTCCACTAGGCATTGACACTCTATTCCTGTAGGTCAACAGATGAGTTAGAATAGAGATGTAGTATCCACTTAACTAGATTAGATTCCAGAAAGAATTTAGCATAAGAAGGGAGAGAGAGGCATGAAAACAGCAAGGCAGGAAGGAAGGAAGGAAAGGAAAAGTAAGACAACAGGGCACCTGGATGGCTCAGTGGGTTGAAACCTCTGCCTTCAGCTCAGGTCGATCCCAGAGTCCTGGGATCAAGCCCCAAATCAGGCTCTTTGCTCAGTGGGGACCCTGCTTCCCCATCTCTCTCTGCCTGCCTCTCTGCCTACTTGTGATCTCTGTCAAATAAATAAATAAAATCTTAAAAAAAAAAAAAGTAAGACAACAGAAACATGGGGAATACTAATACTGACTGGCCAGAGGAGGAACATAACTGAGCCAAGGAATCTGAGAAGGAATGGTCGGAAGGGTAGAAAAAGAGTCAGGAGAAAGTGAATCATAGAAGGTAAGGGAGGAGAGTTTTAAGGAAGAGGGGGTGACCATATGGGTCAAATTGTACATTGGGGTTAAGTAAAATGAATGCTGAAGGTAATTTATATTAAATATTTGAGGTATTGTCTTTAAAGAGAGCAGTTGCATCAAAATGGAGTGGTGGTAATAAGATGAGGCATTGGGCACCTGGGTGGCTCAGTAGTTTAAGCATCTGCCTTCAGCTCAGGTCCCAGGAGTCCTGGGATTGAGCCCTGCATGGGGCTCCTGGGATTGAGCCCTACATGGGGCTCCCTGCTCAGCAGGGAGTCTGCTTCCTCCCCACCCCGCCCCTCACCCAGCTTGTGCTCTTTCTCTCTTGCTCTTTCTCCCTCTCAGATAAATAAAAGAAAAATAAGATGAGGTCATTTGGGTGAGGAGTGACTGGTTTGTAAGAAAGTAGGTAACACAAGAGACAGCTACCCTCTCTAGAAGTTTGGATGTGAAGGAAAAGAGATATCTGGGCAGAAGCTTAAGGATGAAGAGAGATAAAGTACACTGGTTGCAAACTGACCTAAAGCTTCATCCTCCCTGACTCCACACCCTTTGCTATGTAACTTTGCAGCTCCTCCCACCAAGAAGTAGGATCTATTTCCTTGCTCCCCAGCTGGCCTTAAAACTTGCTTTTGCCAATAAAATGAAGTGGAAGTGATAGTGTGTGCCAGCTAAAAAGGCCCTGTGTACTTCTGCTCTCTCGAAATCCTGCCTGGCTGGACTAGCCCGTGCTAACTTGCTGGGTAAGTGATCAGTGGCCCATCCCCCCACTTCACCATAATTAATAACTCACTGATTGCCAGGCACATGAGGGAGATCATCCTTGACCACCCTGCCCCAGCCGACCACCAGCTGACTGCATAACTCATGAGGATGTACAGTCAAGATTTCAGGTCCAGCTGAAGTCAGGGGAGCCTGGCTCAGCTCAACAGAACTTCCTGAAGGACTCACTAAACTATGAGTTAATAAAAACAGTTATTGCTTCAAGCCATTTTTGGGGGGCACTTTGTTACACATCAACAGCTCATTGATTCAAGAGAATATTGGGAGGTTTTCATTATCTTGCTTTGGCAGGGAGGAGATTTGAACATATCTGCACATTGTGGGGGAAAGGACAGGTTTAAGTTTCAAGAAAGAGAGTGACAGGAGGAGGGGACGTGACCGAAAGCTCAGGTGTAAGATTAGCCTGGGAAAAGGCAGAGACTGCCTTTGTTTTTGAGATAAGAGAAGCAAGTGGGATTGGAGGACGGGGTCCAGGACTGAAATTGATTGCATCACTTGGGCTTCATCTAGGTGTGAGCCAGGTGCTATCATCTCCGGACGTGCTCACAGTTAACATCCAACCAAAAATTAACGTCCCAAACTCATGCGTTTCCACATCTGTCAAAGCTAAAAGGGGCGTCTGAGACAGATTTCCTTTTGTTTTCACTGGCGTGTCAAATGCTGCAGTGACAGCAAAGGAATAATCTTCAGTTTGTGTATAATGAGGTCTGAAATTTCCGTCTCTACACATTGATCATGAATCTTATTTCACTAGATAAACTGACAGCAGAGTCTCAGGTACTTAAACAAAATTCTGAAAAAAATCAACACAACCATCCACATCTATGATTTTTTTCCTGCTGTCACTTTTATGGTTCAGTTATTTTGTCTATATGCATTCATTTCCAGTCTTGTCTGGATTTCTCAACAGCCGAATCATTCCTTAATCCTAGACATATACTCCTCTATCCTGGAGAATGATTTAGTAGAAAGCTGGAATGGGAGGCAGAAAAATGGAGTTCTAGTCTTGACTCTGTTATTAGCTAACAAACTTATCCAAGTGAAGTCACTGAACCTCAGTTTCCTTATCTGGAAAACATATTCCTCCAACAGAAACTTACTGGTACCAGGCACTGTTGTTGTGAGTGTTTAGGATACATCAGCAAAGAAAGCAAAGACCCCGCCCTCAGGAGCTTATATTCTGGAGGAGTCAGACAGTGAGAAACAAATGCAATAAACAGGATAATTATATCATATGATAGATGGTGAAAAGCATGGGAAAAAATTGAAAATAAAGCAGAGTTGGGGGCTGGAAGGAACTAAAGGAGTTACCATGGGGTTGTCTAGGGAAAGAGGGCTCCAGGCAAAGTCCCTGCGTATTTCCTGTCTTTCTTGTCTTAGTCACTCCATTTCTCCTTACTAACCTCAGAGCAGGTTTATAATGCATATAACTGCTAGGCCAGTCTTCCGTGCTACTCCATACATTTCTTTGAACAGCCAACAAACATCCCATTGGCATTAGGTACAAGAGCCTCTCACCTTGCATTTACTTTCAGGGATGGCTTTTGAGATTTTCCTGCCATCCAAAAGGCTAGATCTGTATTATGATGTATTATGCCACACATCATGTGGGCATTTCCTCCCAGCTCTGCACAGGACAGTGGAAGCCAGCAAATGGATCTTTAAAAAAGACATGGCTCTTGATAAAGTACCTACCATTTCTGAATGTCTCTTACGTGCCATTCTTTATTCCCCCTCTGCTCCCCTTTATTCCTCACCACACTTCTGTCTCTCTCTGGGGGTAGGTAGCATTTTCCCACTTTCCTGATAACAAAACAGTGATTCAAAGAATTTTGAAAACTTACTGTGGTCACACAGATAGTAAATCTCATGGTCAGAATTTGCTTCCTGGGGTGCCTAGGTGGCTCAGGGGGTTAAGCTTCTGCCTTCAGCTCAGGTCATGATCTCAGTGTCCTGGGATCGAGCCCCACATCAGGCTCTCTGCTTAGCAGGGAGCCTGCTTCCTCCTCTCTCTCTCCCTCTCTCTGCCTGCCTCTCTGCCTACTTGTGATCTCTGTCTGTCAAACAAATAAATTTTTAAAAATCTTAAGAAAAAAAGATTCTCTCTCTCTAAAAAAAAAAAAAAGAAGAAGAAGAATTTGCTTCCCAAGCACACTTTCCATTAGCTGTACTGCACAGCTTCCTTTCCTCCTAAATGTCCTTTAATGCAGCTGGAAAACCAGATATAGATATATGAGAGGACGAGAGGGTGGTTTGGAGGCCTGTAGAATGGTGGTGAAGCACTTAGCTCTGCAGCTAGACAGCTTAACGTCAAACTCCAATTCTGCCATGTTATAACTGTGATCAGCAGCTAGTTACTTAACTTTTCTGAGCCTCCCTTCCCTCATTTGTAAATATGCATAATATGAGTCCCTGTCATAAAGTTGTGGGGGGGACTCAATGAAATATTTCACATAAAGTGCTTACTTAGCATAGTATCTCTTACCTAACTCTAACATAGGTTAACAATTATCCTCCTATATTATTGATGGATTTCTTAAAAAGCACATGTATAGATTAAAATATCTCTAAAAGGCTCAGAAACTGAGAGCTTACTTTTTCACTTTGAGTATTTGTACAATGTACACATTTAAATGTTGGGCCAATGATATTACTTATTCAAGAAAACAACCAGACAACTAGACAGCTTTAAAGTACCATTATTATGATCATTGTAAGGAATTTGGAGTAATAATAATTATTCCATAATTTATTTGGATAGACAGATTTGGAGGAGGTTTCTTGAAGGAGATGATTGAACAGGGCCTTGAAGCAGGTATAGCATTTTGATGACAGAATAACGAACTGAGAGGCATTTTACATGAAAGATTCTTGCAAAGCTGAGCAGACAGGCAGGAAAGAGTAGCCAGCAAATGCAGTTGTGTTCCGTGATAATTGTTTGGTACCGTGGTAACAACTAATACAGGTGATAGTGTTTTTCAAATGCCTGTAATAGAAAAGAGAGGGTGTAAGTGAAAAATTGCCTAAACACTCCACTCAAACACAAAAAATTGAGAGAGATTGCTGGTTGAGGCCAATTCCATGAGCCCTGCTGCCAGAATTATTCCGGTTCATCAGTCCAAATTGAGCTGGAGGCACCTTTGACATCCCCCTCTCTCTGCCTGCAGGTCAGCTGTCTCCAGTCCTGAGGTCATCACTCATCAAGAGGGGATAATCCCAAGGACAGCAGGACCTGCTTCGTCACTTGGATTTAGGAGTGACAAACCCATCAGGCAACTAAACAGTAACAATGACCCACCATTAAACACACTGAGAGAAGAGCATGATGAGGAGATTGTAGAGAAGAATCCTGGAGCTCTTGCTGACAACACCAATGGAGACGCTGACCACTGTGAGCTCTGCCCATTGAACTGCAGTTCAATGCAGTTCAAAATCTCCCCCTCCCGAGAGATGCTCGGATGCAGGCACAATATCAGTTCAGACCTATATGTGGACTCAGAGTGGAAAGAATTTGGACTGTGAGGTAAACAGACCTGGGTCTGAACTGTTATTCTGCCACTTCCGTGTAATACGTTTTTGGCAACATTTAAAAAAAAAAAATCTGTCTCAGCCTCAGTTTTCTTGTCTGCAAAATGGATCTAATACCTCCACAGAGGGCTTTTAAAAAGAGGACCAAATGTAACAGTGTTTAAAAAGCACAAGCTAGGTACTTCTCTTTATGGAGGAAGAGCAAGATGTGGGGCCCAAAAGGGAAATGGCACATATTAAAAAATTTTTCTCTGAATTATTTTTTGTCCTAGGCACCCTATGTCAGAATGTATGCTTATTTCTTTAGATACCAGGGGAAAGCGAGAGAGAGAGAAATGCAGAAAGGCAGGAAGTCAGATTCTGGCTCTCACACAAGAAAATTCACTCTACATAATTTTCAGACGATTTTGCTGTCCTTCCTCAAACACCGGGGCCACAGGCATCATGCCAAAGACTTCAGCAGCCTGGAAGATATATTAAACTGATTCTGGGACTGAACGACAGGCCATTTGCGCCATATGCCACTGACACGTTAATCTAGGCAAGGCTGCTAGGCACCTGGGGACATCCATGCTAAAATGCCATTTAGGCAGGGCATGCCGAGTCCAGCGGCAGAAGTTCACTAGCACAAAGTGCGAGGGCAGCCAGTAAGATAGAAGTGGCAAGGAAGAGTGAGAAGGAGTGCCGTGTCTAAGCCTTGGAAGATCTTCTGAGTTGCAGACACTTCATTATCCTTCTGTGAGAGATGCAGATTCGACAAAACATCAAAACTGGGTATTTACAGGCTGGACAAATGAGTATCTGCTACTCTTTGCGCCCATTATCCCACATGACCACCCTTCTACCCACTTGCAAATACTGGGCAATGCTCTAGTCCATTAGAATGACCTCCTTTATTCCTCCTGTTTCGTCATGAAAAGCAAGTGGGTGCTGAGTGACTGTAGTAGATGCCCCCATGTCAGACTTTCCAGGATCCAATTTGGTGGGAGCACTCTGGGCCTTTGGTCTCCCTCTTCCCTTTGCCCAGCCCTGGTTTCTTGGTTACTCTGAGCAGTAATGAGCTTCTCCACCCCAGCATGAGGACAGGCTTACAGCTAGAACATGAAAAAGGCTGAGCTTGTGTGGGGCAACTACTCTGTTTCATGGGCAGATCACACATCTGTTTTTTCCCTTCTTCTGCAATGCAACTACACTAATGATTTTTTTTTTTTAAGTAGAAATAAGACAGTACTATGGCTTTCTGAGAAAAAAGTCACACTGCAGGGTAACTGCAACAGATACCATAAAAAGAGCTGGAATGAAATGCCCACCCACTCTTGTCATTGGAGCAAATGATTTCCAAAAGCAAGAGAATCATTCTAACTTAGGGGATCTCAACAAACAAATAGAATCACCGGCCTATTTATTTTCTTCCAGGCAAATGAAACTTTTAAAAATCAGCTCTTCCTGTTAATGTTAGCTATTTTGCATAATCAGAAGAATCTGAAAGATTATAAAAATAAGATTAAGCCACCCAAGAACATGGGAGTTTCCCAAAGTTCTCTATGGTGAGTAGTTCAGAGTTGTCATTGTTGAGGATAGGCTCTAGAATCAGCCCATGATTCAAGTCCAGAGCTCTGTCCCTTACTCCCTAATGATCTGGGGCAACATACTCAACACCCCCCACCAAGTGTCTGTTTTTTCGTCTGTAAACTTGCACAGAGTAACCCCACCTTCCAGGACTGTTACAAGACTTCAAAGAGAAGATCTGTGTGTGGCGAGGAGCATGATTTCTGTCATGAGTTCAGGCGATTTATGTTAAAATTATAGACCAGATCTTGGGAACCACATGTCACTTATGTTTTTCAATGGAGAGACATTATTTCTATGAGTTCTTAGCAAAGACCAAATAGATGTTTTAATCACAAAATGATAGGCATTTTCTGAGCCTTTACTACTAGTCCCATTGGGCTGTGTTATGCATTATAAAAGATTTATAAGAAGTAGAAGAGTTTTGTTTTGTTTTGTTTTTTGCTTAGGAGTAGTTTAAAGCCAGCCCTGAAGAAAAGTAACACCAATCTTATCCAAAACCCAATGTTTGGCAACTCCATCTTAAATGAGATCCATCTTAAAACCCATCTTAAATGAGATCCTAAACACCCTACTGCAATAGTCCTTACCATTTCTTTTCCTTGTCCCCCTACAGCCAATTCACAGAGCACTAACATCTTTTTAAAATGTGCTTGATGGCTCCCTATTTTACACAGAATAAAATCCGAAGTCTTCACTTAAGTGCCCTTCATGGTCTGGGCTTCCAGAGCACATCTCTTACTACTCTCTCTTTGTTCACTCCCCCTTAGCTATACCAGCCTCCTCAAACGCTCCTGCTTCAGAACCTCTGGACTGGCTAACATCTCTTTCTGGAATGTTCTTCCCCATGTACCCCTATGGTTTGCTCTTCTACTTTACTTAAGTTTCTGTTC
Organism: Mustela nigripes; assembly: GCF_022355385.1. Taxonomy (NCBI): domain Eukaryota; kingdom Metazoa; phylum Chordata; class Mammalia; order Carnivora; family Mustelidae; genus Mustela; species Mustela nigripes. The sequence goes on along the minus strand of NC_081570.1, from coordinate 77,132,583 downwards.
AAATGTCACATAATCGGAGACAGCTTCCCTGACCACTCTTTTTAAAATAATCACCCCACCCTGCTATTCTCTATCCCCTATTGTGCTACCTTTTTCTTCACAGAACCTTCAAGACTTGATAGAGGAAGGCTAATGTGGGCATACCAGGCTGGCTCAGTTGGTGGAGCATGCAGCTCTTGATTTCAGGGTTGTGAGTTCAGGCCCCATGTTGGGCATTGAGCTTACTTTAAAAAAAAAAAAAAAGTTGGGGGAATGGAAGGTTAATGTAATGATATCCAATCCCCACTGCTACTACTGGTCCCAAGACTGTAATTGATATTTATCATATTCATCTTCTACTCATTCTAGATTTCCCTTACTTATTGTCAACACTTCAGCTGGTCTTGGTTACTTTCTAGATGGGGCAACTTAGATCTGCATCCCCAAGAGGCCCGAGTTGCTTTAACCCTTATGGACTGAGGTGGCTGCAGTTCCAGTTCCAGTTATCAGGTATGGAGTTTTCACCAAAAGATGGCTTGAATCCCTGGGTCCTAGATAATATTCTTTTCTGTCCTATTACCTGCATTGTGTAGTAGGAAACCTAGTTTCTCCTAGTAATTGGGTCAATTTTCCTCAAGTGGATCATTGAGAATGATAGTGAAAAGAACCAATCTGATTTCTACCCATTGATTCTTGGATCTATATATTCTAGCTATAGAGGATCTACACTGTTGGTTCTTTATATACTGCATGCTGGAGGTTGCAGTCTAACCTTATATGGTATTATGCTAAAGCTAGCACCTTAAATGCAGCTTTAATAGGCCCTTCCATTATTCTACTGCTGGCTGTCTCTGGATGATCAAGTACAGTGCAAGACCAATCAGTCTCATAGACATGTGCCCATTATCATATTCTCTTTTACTATCAGATAGGTCCCTTAGTCTGAGGCAATGTTGGTGGGATCCCATACTGGCAAAGAAGGCATTATATAAATCCTCAGATAGTAGTGTTGGCAGCAACAATATGGTTAGGGGAGGCAAACATATCCAAAGGAGGTGCCAATTCCCGTAACGGCATTGGGTCTGATGTAATCAGCTTGCTACCAATTAATTGACTAGTCTCCTTAATGGATGGATATTCAGCCATGACAGGGACTATATTAGTCTTAGTGAAAGAGAGTTGATGCTGTTGTGCCCTCACTTCATCTCTATCCCTGTCATTATGAATATGAACCCATTGCGCAGTACTGAAGCAGGCATGGAGAGAAGCTCACTGACATCCAGAAGACAGGTCATCCTCTCCACTTGGTTGTTGATGTGGATGTTCTATTGATTCACTATGAATGATGCTCGTGGATATTTATATGAGAATCAATAATCTTTACTCATTACATTTTTCCTCCTAAGTCCATCCATATGCCTCTTCCCCAATTGTCCTTATAGAGAAAGCTATAAAAATGGGCATTATTAATCTGATCAGCACTGTGGGCCATCCAGAATGTGTCTCATAATCTTCTACACAAGGGCAGAAGAGAGCAGTTCTACTACCAGTTTCCATCCTTATTAGTCAAGGGTTTCTTCAAAGGATGTTAATCCCTCGGAATGCTTATGTGTGAGTGCTAAGCTAATTCCTGCAGATATCCACTCAGGTTATCAGAGAAGCTCAGGCTAGAGAGTATAATAAATTTATGATCCACCTGTGACAAGATCCCTGTCGGGTCATTCCTGAGCACAGCTTGTTGTTGCAGTAGAAGTTGGAATAGAAGGTGGGCTGAGAGGATGTGAGATGAAGTCCAAGAAGTGTCTGATATACCCTTTAAAGCCTGGGGAGAAAGGCATGATCGGAAGAACGTGTTAAATTATGTATTTTAGATAATTAGATAATAGGATATTTTTAAAATATGTGCTAATCGTATGGTACTGCCAACAAAGGCAAACATTGTCATTAGAGGAAGACATCAATGTGGGCTTGAGTTGGCAGGAAAGGAGCTAGAGCCTTGAGGCATGGTTGATGGTGAAGCTGAGGATTCTGGGTAGAGTTCCTCTCCATGTTAAGGAGAATGAATTGAGAATTCTCTGGAGAGGAGAGAAAAACAGGGAAGAGATACCCAGACTGCTGAGAACATAAGAATTATCTTTGTTCAGATAGATTTTCTGTTCTACTGTCTCCTACAAGACAGATAGTTACCTTCATTGTGATGTAATAGAGCATGTAGTTAAATAAACATGCTTTGGAGAGACTGAGCTGCTTTGAATCCTAGCTCTATTGCTTGAGCAAGTTCCTTGACCTCTTAATCTATGCTTTCTTCATCTGTTAAATGGAGGTAGTAACAGTACCTACTTCATAGGTTTGTAATGAGGATTAAACTGATTGATTTATATAAAATACCTTAAATGGACATGGCTCTTAATAAGCCCCAATAAATATTAGCTATCATTGTTATTATTAGGAAAAGTGCAAATGGTGGCTTTAACAGCCTAAGGAAACCTAACTGAAACAAAATTAGAAGAATAGGAAGCATCGAGCAGTTAGGAGAAAACTGAAAAAACGTATTTCCATGCCAAAAGTTCAGAACAAGTATTCAGTCATGAGTTCTGCAAAAAGTGCCCTGAAATGTCTGAAACATCTCAGAGGAATTCACTTGGCATGAATTTCATTTAGCCTAAGAGTGAAGAAAACCAATGGAATAATACTGGCCATGCTGACATTATCAGAAAAAGCAGTGGCAAAAAACCCCTGTTGATCAGCTCAGCTCCTTTTAGAATCTATAGCACATATGGGTTGCTTGGGCCTTTTCTCATTTCTCCAGTGTACAGCTGGATTAATCAGGCAAATGCAATCTGCCTCCACATCAGAGGAAGAATATTTCCATGCACAAAGGGCTACAGCTGCCACTCATGACCCCCATCCATCCTGAGAATAGTATGGTTTGCAGCAGCCAAGTTTTTTGGGGGAAAAGGACTTGTCTTCCTACCTGAGCTGCCTACTAGGCCCCCTTTATACCAATTGTGCTGTGTATGAATAGAACAATATGTTGAAGATTCCAGGCACTGAATGGGGTTGAGAGACTATGAGAGCATTTCAAGGTTGGTTTGACAAGATATCCAAAATACCATGAAGAGTTTCTTTTTTGGTCCTCTGCCTTCAAGGTGCACTCCCTCCAGTGCTGAAGTTCTTTGTAAATCTGTGTTGGCAATTAGCATGAAGACATATATGACCTTTGGCAATCATTAGCTCCCTAATCATCATCTGCCTTCCCTTTATTCTCCAACAGATCCTGACCCACTTCATTTTTGTGTTGTAAAAACCTTCCATTATTTTCTAAGTTCACAAAGGGCCTTTGTAAAAATTTTTTCTGTTATTATGAAAGTAATTCTTGCTTATTAGAAAAAAAATCACATTAGAATGCTACAAAGTGAAAGTAAAAGTTTCCCTCTCCACTTTACCAAGAACCACCCTCAGGTTCACCACTCCCTAGATCACCACTGATAATCGCAAATGGTGCATGCTTCCAAAAGGACCATACTCCCGCCATCCACCCTCACAGGTCGATGCCCTTATGCAGCTTCCTTTTTTATTGAGCAATATCAAGACTATCTTTTCATGTATCCACATAGATTTACCTTTTTCTTTTTAATGAGTGCAGTGTATTTGATAGTGTGGTCCTTACTATAACCAGTCTCCTGTTAAGGGATACCTAGGATGCTTTCAGTTTTTCTCTATTACAAACCATGCCAGTATGAACACCCTTAGACGTACATCATTGTGTAATTGTGAAAGTGCATCTCTAGGATAAATTCCCAGAAGACAATGTTGCTGAATCTGATGGTTGCGTACACTTAACATTTTAACAGACATTGTTAAATTTCTCTCTAAAAAGTGGAACCAATTTACACTCCTATTAGCAGTATATGAGAGTGTCTATTATCCTACTCCCTCCCCAGGGTCCTGAGTCTCCGGAGGAAGTGACATAGGCTTTCAAAGCAGGCAGACCTGTTTCTGAATCTGGCTCTGCCATTCATGAGCTGTGAGACCTCTTTTAAGTCACTCGGCCCCTTGGGGCCTCAGTTTTATCACCTATAAAATGGAAAAAAATCATGTCTTCTGGGTAGGCTTGCTGTGATAATTAAGTGAAATGACACAGGTGGAGAACCTAGTACAGTGCCTGCCAGGCAGTAGCCACTCAGTGTGAGCCACGTCCCTTAGCTGCAGTTCTGCAACGTGCCATTCTTGTTTACACCTCCCTCCCATGGCTGTCTCCTCCTCCCAGAGTGCCCTTTTTTATTCTCATGGTGAAAATTCTCACAATGCAGTAACAAGAGACACATATGCTGGGTTCTGAGAATCACTTTCCTTTTCTTATTTCAGCTATGTTTTTTATGCATGTTGTCGGAGAGGTGATGACACTTTTCCTGGGCTTCGTGTCCAGAATGTGGGTATCTTTAGTAACCAGAATTGATAAATTAACTACTAGATTTCCTTTGAATTATTTTTGTGCAAATTCACCAACCCTAAAGGTTAAAGAGGATTGAGTGATAAAGTGACTCTTGTGAGTTACAGGGTGACTGAAGTGTCTCCTTAATTTCTGGAGAATTCCTGAAATGTATCACGACTGCCCAACCACCACTTGCCTCCAATACCTATGAGCTCATACAAAAAACCTTGAGAAATAACAGGGAGCTTCTATTCATTCTCAACCTATGTAAACTCAGGGAGTAGTAAGTCACTTATTGGGTGATGCTCATAGTTACATTATATACATTCCCTGTATAAATTCAGTTTCTTCTTATTTCTGAGAGCTTCTGGACTAACCATTGAAGACTAAGGGATTCTGGCTTGGCTGATTCACTACCCAGCAATTGAATCTCACTTTGACTATTTGTTTTTATTATTAAGACCTGAGTTAAAAAAAAAAAAAGATATGGAAAAGTTAAGAGAAGACCACCCCAGTGATGTCCTTTAACTTTACCAGAAAGGTTGCACCCAGTGAAGAGGAAAGTAAAGCATACCTATTCAAAGATCTTTCCTTCTCCATGTGATGTTCATTCTTCATGGATCTTCCTCAGTTTCTGGGAGGAAATTCAGCTCATAAAGTTTGGATGGCTTCATATCACAAAAAATGAGATGCGATGCTCTCTGCAGAAAGGCCACCTTAGGTGTGCCTGGGTGGCTCAGTGGATTAAGCCTCTGCCTTCAGCTCAGGTCATCATCTCAGGATCCTGGGATTGAGCCCCGCATCGGGTTCTCTGCTCAGCAGGTAGTCTGCTTCCCCCTGTTTCTCTCTGCCTACTTGTGATCTCTGTCTGTCAGATAAATAAATAAAATCTTACAAAAAAAAAAAAAAAGAAAAAGAAAGGCCACCTTAAACCTGCCCAGTTAAAAAGATCTGTATGAGTCTTGACTGCAAAAGGATTTTAGTGTTAGCATGAAAAACCAATATCAGATCATTTGAATTTATTTTCCCCTTCAGTTTACCCATCTGCTTTAGGAAATCAGATTTAAATACATTTTATCAGAAGCCTTCCACAGGCACCAAGTTACCTAGCAACTCCAAGTTTCCTTTAGTGAGTTGTATCCAACATAAAGAGTATTCACAATTTGGGGAGGATGTGTTTTTAGCTTCAAAGTTTACGAAGCAAGAATTAAATATTGAAACTGCCATTCTCACTCTGCATGAATGTAGAATCTATTTAAATTACATAGAGTCTTGGGGGCTATATTTCTAAGGAGAAATTTTTAATTAACCTACATGACCATAAACTTCAATGAAATAGTTCTGTTTAATTTGTACTAACCAATCCAAGTACAGCATTGCTCAGTTCTAATTTAGGATCTTTAACAAAATCTAATTTGGTGCTTTGCATTTTATACCTGCTTGGTACGTCAAAAAGATTTAGTTTTTCTGGACCTTGGCAAATAGATCCCTCAGCTCCATTATGAGGATATAGGCTCAGAGCTCTAGGTCTGATGGTGGTTCAAACACATGCAGAAACATCACTCTTCTCCAAGTGCATAGGAATGATAGGTAAAATATTAAATATATATGCAACTCTATAGCCTGAAATAAAACAGGAAAGTTTTTGTGGATTAGAAATGGGAAGGAAAACTCAGTGGTTAGCAAGGACTAAAACTGCACAGCTCACGGTGAGCCAAGAGTAGATAAGGCCACCAAGTCTGGAGTCTTAATAGCAACTGGGATCTGGGACCCAACACTCCCCACATGAAGCAGGAACTTAAAACCTCTTTGCTTGCTTATGAACAGAACAAAAATCACTTTGCCCATTACCCAAGTGTATAACCAGAAATGTACCATTTGCTATGTCCAACCAAATTATTATTCAAAAGTAAGGATGAAATAATGGTGTTTTCAGACAGACAAGGACTCTGGAAATTTATTTTTTTATTTGTTTGTTTTCAGATTTTATTTTTAAGTAATCTCTACACCCAACATGGGGCTTGAACTCACAATCCCAGAACCAACAGTCACATGCTCAACTGACTGAGCCAGCCAAATGCCCCAAGGACACTGGAAATTTAAAATCCTTAGATTCTCACCAATTCAAACCAGTAGTATAATAGTATAACCATAATACCACTAATATTTTTTCTGCTTAAAACAAGTTGAAACTAAAATTCTAGACAATTACATGAGCATTAGCTGGGATGGAAGTGGGGGGTAGGTTTGAGGAAAGTTACGTTTTTCGAAAAGATTTGTCTCCTGGGCTGGCTAGATGGCTCAGTTGGTTAAGAGTCTGACTCTTTTTTTTTTTTTTTAAGATTTTATTTATTTATTTGACAGAGGGAGATCACAGCAGGCAGAGAGGCAGGCAGAGAGAGGGGAAGGGAAGGAAGCAGGCCCCTGCTGAACAGAGAGCCCGATGCGGGACTCGATCCCAGGACCCCGAGATCATGACCCGAGCCGAAGGCAGCGGCCCAACCCACTGAGCCACCCAGGCACCCAAGAGTCTGACTCTTGATCTCAGCTCAGGTCTTCATCTCAGGGCCATAAGTTCAAGTCCCATGTTAGGCTCCATGCTAGATGTGGAGCCTACTTGAAAGGAAGGAAGGGAGAGAGAGAGAGAAAGAAAGAAAGGTTTTGTCTTGTATATTGTAAGTATATATGTAGAATTTGAAAGGATATGGACTGTGTTTATGATTGAGGTCTTCAAGTCTATGGCACCAACTCATACTAAGGAGACATTAAAATTGAGTTGAGCAAAATAATTTTTGATCAGTAACAAAAAATTGGAGATAGAACCATGACTTCAGATCTATAGAGAAGCTAAATTACCGTCAACAGAGCAGATTCTGAGCCAAAAGTATGAAAAGGCCTAGAGCAAGGCATTGTGGGTCACTGAGGTGACATGTTGCAGCTTAGGTCGGTCAAGGTCAAACATGTCTTTTAGTAGACTAAGGCAGCCGTTCCCAGACTTTCTTGTTTTAAGACCCCTGTACACATAAAATAATTTTTGTGCTCCAAGGAGCTTTTGTTTATGTGGCTTATATAGAGATTGATATTGCCATACTCAAAATTAAAACAGATAATTTAAAGACTCAGTAGTATACAGGGCACATTACCTTCACTGTCAGAGTAGTGATGTCATCAAGTGTCATTGTATCCCCTGAAAAGCTCTCTGTAAATGTGTGAGAGAATGAGAGAGGAAAAGGTAAATAAAGTCTTGATATTGTTATGAGAATAGATTTGGCTTCATAGACTCCCCCCAAAACGGTCTAGGATCTCCCCAGAGTTCCCCAGACCTATTCTGAGAACTGCTGTTCTAAAGGGTAGAACATACATATACTCTTCCGATCTTAACTTGTATGTCAGGTCCACCTCCATCTGATTAAGCCCCAGATGTGTTTTTTGCTCTTGCTCTTTTCTGAGCTCACAGAACTCGTTGCCAGAAATGCACTTCACATTTATTTGAACCATCCATGAATAGGCTTGTTTTGTTCCATAATTTGATCTTTTTATAGATGTGTGTCTTCTCTCTTCAATTTGAATCAGAACAAGGGCAAGACATAGCATATACTCATTCTTTTCCTAAAGGAATTAATATGGGATATTACGATGTCAATAAGAATCAATAGTGATTATAATGGCTCCAAATTTATAAATTAGTTGTAACTATAATAGCTACTCTTTTTTAAAATTTTTTATAAACATATAATATATTTTTATCCCCAGGGGTACAGGTCTGTGAATCGCCAGGTTTACACACTTCACAGCACTCACCATAGCACATACCCTCCCCAATAATAGCTACTCTTAAAATGATTAGCAAATTATTTTTTAGGCAAAAAGGATCACACTACATCTGGTCCTTCTGTATTACTGATGGTCAATAATGCTTGAGTGAAACCACTGTCTAAGGCCAGAAACGTAGATCTTCCTTAGTTTCTAACTTCTCATTTCTGTCTAACCAACTAATCCTGTCAATTCTATTTTGGAATCCTGTCCCCTGAGGGGCCCCATCCTTCTCATTCTTACAGTTCCTACATCAGTGGTGTCTCCACTACTTTCTCCCTAGAGTACAGGTATGGTTTCTTTATTGGGCTCTCTGGGCCTGACCCCTCATCTCTTCTGCTTCCATCACACATGCTCCTCAGTCACTGGAGTTATTTTCCTGAAAAAGTGTTTGACTTTGGCATAGTTCCCATGTAAAAACCACCCATGACAACAGTTTTCCTCTTGCGGGTGCTAGAATATAGCACATTTCCTTACCTAATGCAGTTGGCTGAGGATGCTTTTCAGAGTGGATGCACTGGTCCCCCGTGCATCACCCCAGGGTGATGGCCAGGAATAAGACCACTTAATTACATAGTCAAAGGGCTGAAAGTACCAGGGAAATAGAGACTACTTGGTAGAAAACAATTTTTGAGTTCTTTAAAGAGCAGACTTCTCCAGCTGCTGCAGATTATCTTAAACTGCTTTTTTCTTTTTCTGTCTTTTTCTTTTCTTTTTTTCCCCTCTGACTCACTCTGTACTTTCACTTTGTCTCTGGAAGAATTTCCTGGCATAGTACCTACCACAAAAGGCACATCACTGGTGCTCAGCTGGGGCAGGTTTGCCCTCAGGAGACATTTGGCAATGTCTAGAGGCATTTGTGGTTGTCACACCTGGGGGGCAGGTGCCACTGGCATCTAAGAGACACAGGCCTGGGATGGGCTAAACACCCTGCAATGCACAGGACACAGATCATCTGGCCCCCAGTGCCAGTAGTGTGAGGTTGAGAGAACCCAAGGTACACAGCAAACACTAAAGCATAACTATATATATTACTATATATGTAATACTTTCTTTATACGCCTTTACTAAGTACCTTAGGAACTTACATAACCATCTGTTTGATTTACATCAGCTTCTCACACACCTACGGGATAAAGTACAGACTCTGACATGATGTTCAAGACCCATCCAAGTTTGCTTCCGCTTCCACTGCCTGCATGCTGTGTGAATTAGTCTACACTGCATTAAACTGCTCGGTTCCCTGCAGTGTCACACCCTTTCACACCTTTGGGTGGGCTCTTCCCTGCCTAGACTACTCTTTTCTCTCACTCATCAGCCAATTTCTATTCATTCTTAAGGATCCAGCTCAAATAAAGCCTTCTCTGGGACCTTCTCCTCTCTTTCATGCACACTTGTCTCTCAAACAGGCTGTTCCTATTTTTGTATAGTACTTGCTTGTTTGCCTCTCCTACTACACCGTGAATTTTTACAATATTTTATATTAATTTGAATTGACAGAAGTTAGCAGTGGGCCCGGCACATGGTAGGTGCTCAAGATTATCTTTCAAGTATATTTGGGTAGGTGCTTCTATGTGTGTATCTGTAGGAATGAGCTCAGACATGCGCGCGCGCACATAGACACACACACACACACACATTGGGCATTTTGACAAAGACAAAGTCCGGCTGAAGATAGATTTCCTCACCATTACTATGCAAGGTAACACCTCCCAGACCTTGCATGGTATTCTTATGAAAGGAGTTTAAATCAAGATTCAAGGGACTGGGGGTGCCTGTGTGGCTTAGTCGGTTGAGCATCCAACTTTTGGTTTCAGTTCAGATCATGATCTGAACGTCCAATGACTGTAAAGCACATCAGGCTCTGCACTCAGTGGGGAGTCTACTTGAGATTCTCTATTCCTCTAACCCCCCTGCTCTTTCTCTGTCCAAAAAAAATAATTTTAAAAAAAGATTCAAAGAACCAAAATGAGAGAACAGTCTATGTAGAATACATCTCCAGCTGATGGACACCTAGTCCTTCAACATTCCAGAATTTTACATGGAAAGGCATTTCATCAAAAGCACAGCCAAAGTTGTCCATGTTTTTCCTGGAACATGATCCCAAAACTATTCACCAAGTGAGAGCTGGGAGTTCTGAGGCATGATGTGTGTGATATAGGGCACATACGTAAGAATGACACTTGCTGATAAATCTACTAAAATCTGAATTCTATACCCAAATTAATCATTTGTCTTAACTTTATTCAAACTCATCCAGTATTTATCAAATCATGATGAACAAGCCACATGTGACTACTGATACACAAACTGGGGAGCTGTAGGACAAGGGTTCCTTGGTCTGTGTTTTTCCACCTATAAAATGAGGGTAATGAGGGGTGCCTGGGTGGCTCAGTGGGTTAAAGCCTCTGCCTTCAGCTCGGGTCATGATCCCGGTGTCCTGGGATCGAGCCCCACATCGGGCTCTCTGCTCGGCAGGGAGCCTGCTTCCTCCTCTCTCCCTGCCTGCCTCTCTGCCTACCTGTGATCTCTGTCAAATAAATAATAAATAAAATATTTTTTTTAAAAAATGAGGGTAATGATTTGTATTCAAGAGGTCAGAAGAGGGACGTCTGGGGGGCCTTATCAGTTAAACATCTGACTCTTGGTTTTGGCTCAGGTCTGATCTCAGGGTCATGATCTCAGGTTGTGAGATTGCCAAGCTCTGAGTTCAGTGCAGTCTGTTTAAGACCCTCTCTTCCTCTCTCTCTCTCTGCCCCTCCCTCCACTTGAGGGCACTCTCTCTCCACCCCCCCAGTAGATAATAAATCTTTAAAAAAGAAATCAGTGGAAAGTGGATCATGTGCAGAACCCAATTCTGTTTCAATCCAGAATTTTTCTGAAACATAAATATTATGTATATATCTCACACAACGGAGATCTAGCAGAGTCAGAAATATGTTACTACACGAGACTTGTTAATTTTTTTTAAGCTTCTATTTATTTATTTGACAGAGAGACAGTGAGAGCAGGAATGCAAGCAAGGGGAGTGGGAGAGGGAAGAGCAGGCTCCCTCTGAGCAGGGAACCCAATGTGGGGCTCAATCCCAGGACCCGGGGATCATGACCAGAGCTGAAGGCAGACTCCTAACAACTGAGCCATCCAGGCACCCTCGAGTCTTATTAATTTTTAAGTAATTACCTATAATGTCTTTTGGACTGCATCTGATTTCCCTCTGCTCCTTTTTCATGGTTGTAGAGAATAAAGGAAAGCTTTACACTTGGATGTTCATCCAAGTCTTGGTAAAAGAAGGGAAAGGAAAATAACCTAAAATCGAGCATTTTTAAAGAAACCACTACTGGAGATGAGCAAGTATAATTCTAGTTTTCAAAAGGAAAAAAGGTGGGTTCCCCAGACTATGATGTCAAAGCCAAAGATTTGGTTTGAGAATTTGTAGCCTCAGATTGGGGAGCACATTGACATTGAAGGTTTGTCACAGGCCATAGAGGGTTCTTAGGTCGAAGGTTTGAATCTCTACAGCATCAAAATGCATTGAGAATCCCTGAGTATAGACCCTGTACTAGGTAAGTACAACTATTGTACTTCTGCTAAGGGGTGTCCATGACCCTGACAGATCAACAGAAAAGGAAGCTTTTATGACTCAACAGATGAACAACAGATGATTTAGTGTAGATAAAGCTAGATTATAAATGGAAAAGGAAGCCAATAAAACTAGAGCATCAAAGAAAGAGTATGCCTGGTTGGAAAGCTTTGAAGTACCAATACATACCTCTGTTTTATAAAACTGCTTCCAAGGACTGCAGGCACAAAACCTTCTCAGTCACTGTGGACTTGGAAACCAATGGCTTTAAGGACAGGTGGAAAGTCACAACTTGGTAAAGGGAGGAGCATCTCTATTTGAAAGCATTAGAGCAGAAAACGCTATGTAGGGGCTTAAAGAGTGACATCAAGCCCAAAGAGTGGCAATTACAGAGGTTTGGAATTTGGGCTCAACATAAGAAAATAATTTATAATAGCCATCCTGCTATAGAAGGAAATGACCTCCCTTAGTGAAGAGTGAGCAGCCTTTCTCTGGAAATGCTCAGGCAGAGGCTGCAAAGGGATGTTGAGGTGGGTTTGAGCATCAGATGGACAAACCATTCCGCAGATACCAGCAGAGTTCTGCCACAGGCAAGGACCTCCTCTGCCTTTGTGGTTCCCTTGGCTCTTGAAGTCCTAAGTTTAGATGATTCCAGCTGACACAGAATCTTGACCATTCATAGCCTCAGTTATTTTGCCCTACATCATCTTATATTATTGATCATTGGCCATGCTTCTATAAATTTTCAGGGGCTGTGAAGCCACAGAATGAAATTCTATTTATTTGTTATTATTATTTTTTAGATTTTATTTATATATTTGACAGAGAGAGAGAGCAGAAGCAGGGGGAGCAGAGGCAGAGGGAGAAGCAGGCTCCCCACTGAACAGAGACCCTGACATGGGGCTCAGTCCCAGGACCCTGGGATCACAACCTAAGCTGAAGGCAGACACTTAACCAATTGAGCCACCCAGGTGTCCTAAAATTTTGTATTATACACGTGTAACTATTTAATAACTAAAACTGAGCGAATGCCCCTGGGGAGTTGGAAGAGGAGGAGGTATATCCCAGTCAGCTCCTAGTAGGCTCCTCATGGCAGTGTGTGATAGCAGCCAAGAGTGTGAACTTTGTGCCAGAACTACTGAACTTTCAGAGCCTCGGCTTCCTCCTCTGTAAAATGAGGATGATAATAGCTCATGGATTATTGTGTCTAAAAGTTGCTTAGCTTAGTGCTGGTGTAGACTCTTGCTTAGCCTCATGGAGGCTTATTAGGCTCTCCATAGATTCTGCATAGACTCTTACTTAATAATACAGTACCTGGTACATAGTAAGTGCTCAATAAATGGTAATTCTTGGTAGAAAGACTAACACAGGATAGTAGCAGTAGTAGTACTTAATAGTAGTAGTAGCAGCAGCTAAATGATGGCTTAAAACATGTATCCTGACTGCTAGTCCAGTACTCTCTTCAAAATGTAGCAATGTGAGGTTTTATTCTTGTCCTCATTTTGCTTTATGGTAATTAGATGTGTGGATCAAGACTTAACAGATGTGTGGATCAAGAATTAAGACTTTTAAGAATGAGCAAATCAGGGCACCCTGGGTGACTCATTCGATTAAGCATCCAACTCTTGATTTTGGCTCAGGTCTTGATCTCAGAGTCGTGGGATCAAGCCCCGTGTTGGGCTCTGAGCTCAGTGAGGAATATGCTTTTCCCTCTCCCTCTGCTGCTCCCGTCTCCCCTACTTGTTCTCTCTGTCTCTCTTTCTCTCTCAAATAAAGAAATAAATGAAATCTTAAAAAAAAAAGAGAGAGAGAGAGAGCAGATCAAACTAATATCATGACATTTTGTTTTATTTTTTATTATTAGTTTTAGAGCAGAAGAAGGGCAGGAGGAGAGGGAGACAATCTTAAGCAGGCTTCACGCCCAGCACACAGCCTGACAAGGGGTTCGATCTCACAACCCTGAGTTCATGACCAGAGCCACCCAGCTGCCCCAACCCTGACATCTTAGAAAGCAGATTTGACCTCCATGACTTTTATAGTCTCTTCTCTGAGAAGGATATTGGTGAGGATAAGGTGAAAACAATAGAAAGGCTCAGCAATCCCAGTTTACCTAAAACAGTCCCAGTTTACATCTATTTGGGGAGTTAATTATTAACACCCCCTTCAGTCTCAAAATTGTCATAGTTTGGGGGATAAAACACATGGTCACTCTAAGCATAGCACTCGTCACTCTTAATCATAATCATTTAAACTTAGACCGAACTGCACAGACTCCAGACAAATTGTATGCAATTAGTATTTTTTTAAAAAAGTGACTGCCACTTTAAGTGACTGTGCATCACTCTCCTGGGCATAGATAAGTGGCCCATCAAAATTGTCCAAATGGGACCGTTTGCAAAGAATTTTCCTTTTTCCCTGAGTGTCTGGAATGTGAAGTTGACACCATTCTTTCCTGCAGGAATCTGTGTTATAAATAGTATTTATCATCTATCCCTCTGAGAGCTTAGTGAAAAATGAGCGGGGGCTGGAGGAGCCCAGGTGACACTCTCTTTGCATACAGAAGATTTAGCACAAAGACTTCCCCAGGCTTTTTCCCCCTGGGTGTGGGCAGGAAGGTGAAGGAAAGAGCAGTTCCACAGTGGGAGTGGAGTGGGTTGGGTTGGGAGAGGCCTCCTTCGGCATCATCTGCTCCGCACTCCCCAGATCAAATGTCAGCTGCCAGGACCAAATGGTGTCTCCTGGAGGTCTTTAAAAAATGATTTTCCAGCTGTGAAAGGCTGCGCTATTGTTCTGCTGCTTGGCCACCTTCTCTCCGGCTGGCCCACTGGCAGCAGCCACGCAGGGCAGCCAGAATGAGTCAAATCAAAGGGTCAACCATACAGCAGCCGCCCAGCCACCATCCCTGCTCTCTCGGCTGTCTGATGTCAGATCATCAAAGGCCCTGCATATGGCCCTGTGTTTGCTCATCATTCACCTCACAGGCCCCTAGAACTTTCACAAGTCAGGGGAGGCGCCAGGAGAAAATTTGCGGCCCCTGAGGGTGCCCTCGGGGTGGTTAATAGCCAGGGAAGGTGACAAGAAAGGGGGAAGTTTAGAGTGCTGTGGTTCCCAATTGTTTGGCTAACAGCCGGAGGTTGACCTTGAGCTTGCGTCTGCCACATGGCAGAGGCACCAGCCGGGCAGCATGTTCGGAGGGATCGGGAATAATGGAACTTGAAAATGCAAATGGTTTCAATGAATACTTCTCCCCTCCTACTCTCCCTCCTCCCGCCCCCCCCCACCGCCCCCGCCATCCCATAGTTCTGTGTGTGAGAAGAAACATTTCTCAGTTTATAGGGTAAAGTCACTACTTGCTCTAAAATCTAGAAGTATAATATAGACCGACTGTCTGGGCCTTACAAGCTTGAGTTTCCTGGATCCTTAGAGAAGCACGAGGTGCCATGTGCCGTGACTTGATCCCAGCCCAGCACAGTGGCCAAATGAGATCGGAGACAAAGAGCCTTTTATGAGAATGATTATCTGGTACTTAAAAGGTGACTAGCATTGAGCCATGGATTCACCTGACACTGGCAGTGGGCCTGTGTGTGAGACTTGTCACTGAGCGGTGCTTGGTCGGGGGGGGGGGGGGGGGGGGGGGGGGGCTGGGTCCTAGCCTTGCTCTGCCTATAACAGCGACAGTGCTGGGGCAGAAGGGAGGGGCCAATGACAGGAATGTCTGCCACTGTGTCTGTCAAGAGCCTCCTTCCTTCCAAAAAGCAGCCTGGACAAGAATCCAGGGGTTTGCCTTACAACGCTTCGATGCTGTTCCTGGATAACCTGATTCTGTCTGCTTTGTATTGGGTAGCTGATCTTGTGAGATTCGTTCTTGGCCTTAAAGTCTAAGCCCCAGCAGCTTTGGGCGGCATAATCAACATTTAAGAAAAAAAGCTTGCTCCTTCTTATTTCCCTTATCTGAATTCTGATCCTGGTGTGTGGCTAAATTTCCTGTACCCCCAAAGGGTTTGCTCGTAGATAGAGAAACTCTATGTATATAATAAAATATGTAAGACAGACTAAGTCTATGAAAGTAAATGTAGACTGTTGTAATTTTGATCTCAGTATCTCCCAAAGTTATCAAAAGTGTTTTGTAAACTGTAAAGTAATATACACATGTAAGCGGTTGTTGCTATGGTTATTTTATTTTATAAAATGCCTTTTAAAAAAAAATGCAAAAGTGATTTCTCTTGTAGAATTGGTTGTATGAGAAACACCAGGCGAGCACAGAAAGCTCCAGCTTGGTCATCGGGCAGTTGTTCAAAAGCTGTTTCCAAGGGTCACCGCTGTACAGTATTCTTTGCCCCAAAATCCATTATAATGGTAGATTAGAAAGAAGCATACATCATCTTAAAAATGGGCTCTGGAAACAAAACCAGGTTGGAACAACTAACATTTTTGAATTGTAGGATGTATAAACTAAACTAATGAATGGGAAGCTATTATTAGATGCAGGGTATTGTACCATACATTAACTACTATGTCCTCATAAACACGTCCTGTCTAGAATGGCTAATTTATAGGCTGTTAAACAGCTTGCATAAAGAAAGAAAAAAAAATCAAACTGGAGGCTCTTTGAATATAGCCGAGTGATGAAAATCTCATTTACCATTACTTTTTAAATCTATGTATCTTTTTCAAATGTTTAAATAATTTTTACTGAACAGTAAGCTTAGGTGATGAGCCTGGATTTATACACTTGTTCCCGGAGTGGACTTTGAAAGCATCATGTGGTAATTTTTTCGAAAAGAAAAAACTTGGTTATGGAGCCATAGACCATTGTCCTGAAGGAAAAGGAATCAGTCAGTGTTTCTGTAAAGGTGGTTAACCCGCAGGCAGAAACAACTGTTCAGGATATTTTGCAAATTTACATTTACATTTGTTGATTCCATATTAAACTGAATAACCAGGCACATAGAAGGTAAAACCCTCTTTTAATTAACCCTCTTGGTGTGAGCCCATGTGATTAAATATGACGGAGCTGCTCCTGGGGTTTCTGCTACTGAAAATACTAACAATAATCATTTGTTTTGTTTTTATATTTAAACACATTATTGCATAGCTTGGTACAGAGATAATTACCAATTTTATCTCCTGTGTTTTTCTAATGTTCATTAATAACAATAAAGGGTTGTAGGTTAAAAACTCATTTAATTGCCTTTATGTTAATGACATTATGAATAGCCTTAGCTACAAGATTCTAATTCTGTCCAGTATCCTCTTTCTCAGTGGAGCCCCAGGAGGGCTGCTCATTTTATCAGCATTACTGATTCAGAGTTTTTCCTTGCAGGTGGGTTTTTGTACATAATCAGAATTAATGCACAACACATTTTGCAAGGAATGGAGTAGAAGCACTTGGAATAAGTAATTAACTAGAGTGCCCAAGGAAATATGCCCGAGCATTTTTTTTTTAGCATATTCATAAAACATTAAGAACAGTCATAAACACAGTAGAAACAATTTCCTGGTAATGTGCTTTTAGACTGTTTTCTGGTTCCTTTTTTATTTTTAATTTCTCACATACAGGAAATTTTTTTTTTAACTGAAAATCCCAGGGATGCAGATAAAATGTTCAATGTGTGGTGCTTTGGGATTAGATGAGTTTATGTGCCGCTGCAACCATGTGGGCATTCTGGGTACCATTTTCCCTGCTCCCATCTCCATCCCATAACTTACCAGGCAGGAAAAGGCGTGAATGCAGCTTGCCACATCCCAGGAGATTACCCACCTATTTCAAACCTCTAGCATTAACCTCTTGGTGTGGGAGAGAAGGCCAGGAAGGAGGAGGGGCCAAGAAACAAGCACTTCCCAGACTGCTTCCCCACCCCTTAGCCCCACACACCCATTCTTCCAGCTCTTGATGGCTGAGGGCTCAGCTGAGTCACTCTCCCCAGGTCATCAAGGTCATGTCCCTACCCCCACCCCCAGGCATCCTGCATCCAGTGACAGGTCAGTAGGAGAATTTAAGGGTCTTCTTTCAAGGTGGATAATTCAGAAGGCAGTCCTGACATCAGAGCACCCTGGGGGATTGGCTGAGGCCTTTGTCCTTAATCCCAATACTCTTTCTCACAGATGTTGTTCTGGAGAGCACTCCCCCCAACCCCCACGCAACATCCACCTCTTATGCACACATCTCAGAGTCTATTTCCTGGGAATCCGACCTATTACAAGTAAGCTAGGTGATCAAATGACTCACCTCCATGCTGGCTGGTGGACCCTGAAGAAGAAGATCCTCCTGGGCCTCTTTGACCTCAGTATCCTTTTAGGTACTTTGGGTGTAAAGCTTGGCCCCCACGAATGGTGCCAGGAGCAGGGTGAGGATTCACTGTCCTACCTGAGCAGGCATCATATGAGCTAAGGTGTATGAAAATGTTTTTAAACCACAGACCGCCGAGTTAGATGGCTGAGTTCACATAGTGGCTGTGGTTTTTGAACAAGTTACTTAACAACATTGAACATCAGTTCCTCATTTGGAAAGTGGAGCTAATGGCACAGGTAATGTTCATATGGTGTTACCCCAGTCCCCAGTATGTAGTAAAGCCCAGTGGATGCAGTAGACCACTTTTGCCCTTTTTCCTCTTTGTACCATTTTTTTTTTTTTGTATGGAGAGTATGATTTTGTGTGGTTTTTTGGCGAGGTCAAAATACTGATTAAATTAATTAATCAATTAATTAATATTTTAAATTCCAGTATCATTAACACACAGTATTACATTAATTTCAGGTGTATGGAGACTATGATTCTGAATGTTGAAAGTAATCTTCACTATCAACCAGACCAGTTTCTCTAAGACTGAGGTTTAAAATAGCCCTGGCTCTCCTGGAGCTCAGCACACAGTGTGAATGGGAGCCCACAGAAGACAGTGACATGGACCCAGCACAAAGCTCTTGACCAAAGGAAGAACCAGAACGTGTGTAAGATCCCAGGCGACTTAGACCAAGGCCACATTTATTTCTTCCAAATATTGGTAAGGAGAAATAGACAATGATACTGGCTTGCTAAGGACCTGAAGACGTCAATACATTAACTTATTTTATTCTCATAGCATCCTTTATTTTTTTAAGATTATTTATTTATTTATTTGACAGATAGAGATCACAAGCAGGCAGAGAGGCAGTCAGAGAGGTGGGGGAAGCAGGCTCCCTGCTGAGCAGAGAGCCTGATGCAGAGCTCGATCTCAGGACCCTGGGATCAATCTCAGGACTCTGGGATCATGACCTGAGCAGAAGGCAGAGGCTTAACCCACTGAACCACCCAGGTGCCCCCTCTCATAGCATCCTTAATTAGATACCATAATTATGCCCATTTTACAGTCGAGGAAACTTAGGATTAGTGAGTTTATGTAACTTATGTAAACTTCCCTAAGTTACATAGCTAATAAGTTACAAAGCCAAACCCTTGCCTTTAATGACACCCATGGCTCGAAAAGTTACTTAAAAGAACCCCCAATCTCAATATTTCCCAGCCAATTAGATGTCCTATTCTTTTTTAGGAAAAATATCAAAAAACTCAAGTCCCATCCAAAGACTGTTTTATGGTGGTACCTGGTGCTACTAACATCTCACAGGGAAGTCAGGATGTCCTGGTGCCTTAAAAAACGGAAGCCTTTCTTTACTGATGGCATCTTAACTTGGAAGCTCAACTCCTTTGTTCTTAAAATTAAAGATACGGGCTTTGGAAGCCCAGTTTAAGAGACATGGAAGTAATCACTATTCAAAACAATGTCACATCAGCTTTTGGTTAATCTCACATTCAAAAAGGCATTGAGTACAAGAATATTATTTCCTTATGATACTATTCATTTATAAAGCACCTAAAATTTTTCCAAATGCTCTTACACTTATTTCACTTCACAACAACTTAGTGGAATTGATCTTAGAGCACCATTTGCTAGAAGATAAGACTTTTTTAGGGAAGTTGTCCAAGTGCCAAAAGTTCTCTTGATAGTAGAGATGAGACTAGACTTTTTGCTACTCAAAATCTTGTTTTTGGGTTAGCAATGTCAGCGTCACCTGGGAGTTTGTTAGAGATGCAGGCTCTCAGGCCCCACCCAGATGTACTGAATCAGAATCTTTTTTTTTTTTTTTTAAGATTTTATTTATTTATTTTAGAGAGAGAGAGAGCACAAATTGGGGGAGGGGCAGAGAAAGAGGGAGAGGGAATCTCAAGCAGACTGAATGCTGAGAGCAGAGCCCAATATGGGGCTTGATCCCAGGACCCCAAGAGCATGATGCGAACCAAAATCAAAAGTCAGACACTAATCAAACAAGCCCCCCAAGCACTCCTAGAATCCGTCTTTTAACAAAGCCCCTGTAAATCTGTATGCACATAAATGTTTGACAGCACTGTCTCCCCCTACTGTTTCATTGTCTCAGATCCATTCACCTCAACAGTCTAGAATGTAGGCCCCGTGAGGGGAAGGCCTGCAGCTGGCTTGTCCACTACTGTACCCTTAGCACTTAGTGCCTGGGCCCCAGCAGACAT
Source organism: Mustela nigripes (assembly GCF_022355385.1). NCBI lineage: Eukaryota > Metazoa > Chordata > Mammalia > Carnivora > Mustelidae > Mustela > Mustela nigripes. The sequence continues at coordinate 77,112,258 of NC_081570.1, read as the reverse complement.
TCCATTAGACACAGCCATAGCTGTATCTTTGGGTAGTTGGGCCTGCCAGCCAGTTACCATCTGTATCCCTTCCTAGAGGAAAGGGTCTAATTTCCCATGTTCACCATCAGTACAAATGTGTTTGTGCTTACCTTGTTCGTCTGAAAAAGGTGAAGTCATGCTTAAAAGATATCCTGAAGCCTGTGGTTTGCAATCCTGTGTCTCAGCCCGCAAAACTAGTGCCTATAGGGAGAGGGAACATAGTGCTGTGTAATTATTTACACGAAAACAACATAAATGAAGAGAAAGGGCTATTTATATCAAGTGCTACTAATTAAATGAGAAATAATGGGCCCTGCTGAGAAAGGATACAGTTGGAGAGAGCAAGAAAAACTTCCTGCCAGCAAAGACTAGCAGACAATGGGACAGTTTTCCTAGTGGGATAATTATGACTCCTGGAGAAGATTGTCCGAGGCAAGATGAGATAAGTACCAGGAAAGTATAATGTGCTTCCAACCCTATTATCAATGATGCTTTCAGGCACCAGCTCCGGGTCACAGGTTTTGAATACACTAAATGCTTAATTCAGTGTTGCCCTTTCACCTGAAATATCTCGGGGTAAGAGACAAATGTGTGCACCCATCCAGTGCCCCCTGATTTAACTCTTCACTGAAACACTCTAAGAATAAATGACAGGGGAGGAAATTATAGCCGCCACGTCTCTCTCTCACCCAGAAATTGATTTCCATTTCAAGAGGGAGGAGTCAAGATGGCGGAGAAGTAGCAAGCTGAGACTACTTCAAATAGCTGATGTAGTCCTCAAACAACATGGTCATCAAAAAGCTTGTGAAAATGATCCTCCAACCCCCACTTTACTTTTTTTTCCCCAAGATCAGTCTTAAAAAATATTTTAGAAGCAGGAGACTGGTGGCATGGAGGTGATTCAGAAAATCAGTGCAGATTTGAGGTATCATAAGGTGTTGATTTATAAGCTGCTGCGTTGAAAACAATTTGCTTTCTCATTAGTCAGACCTGGTTGATGGCTATGATAAAAAATGAGACAAATAATTTAAAACAAAGATGAGATAAAAACAAGACAAACAGTTTAAGACTTGCAGAGTAGGCTTGACTTTCAGTTTGTCCTTGGAAGATTTGAGGCCTAAGCAAAGAGAGATTTGCAGAGAAGTCAAAAGACTGCAAGGTACAGGTGCCACAGAGCAATGCCCTTAAGGGCTCAGGCTCTGGAACAGAATGACCTGGATTTAAAACCAGGTGAACCCTAGTCTTTCTGGCACATCCAAGCACTCCTAGGTCCTGTATTCCTCACTCGTAAGGTGCAGCTACCAATAGAAACTACCTCTGTGGTGGGTGGGACATAGTTCCATTCCACAAATGGAATTCACATTGCCTGGCTGAGTTGGGCCTCTAGGTAAATGTTACCTACTTTTGCTATGCAAACAAATAGCTTCTATTCGAAAATATTTCCAATTTTATATAAACTTATCATATATTTTCTATGGGATTGAAGCAGTGAGGATTGAGGAACATTATCTAAAGCCCATTTCTTGCCTTCAGTGAGCTTACAAACCAGCTGGAAACATGAAATATTAAGGAAAACGAGAGAACTGGATGAAAGTCAAAATGAGAGACTGTGTGGGGTGTCTGGGTGGTTCAGTGGGGTAAAGCCTCTGCCTTTGGCTCAGGTCATGGTCTCAGGGTCCTGGGATGGAGCCCTGCATGGGACTCTCTGCTCAGCAGGGAGCCTGTTTCCCCCTTTCTCTCTGCCTGCTTCTCTGTCTACTTGTGATCTCTGTCTGTCAAATAAATAAACAAAATCTTAAAAAAAAAAAAATGAGAGACCGTGGCCAGAGGAGGAGAGAGGTGAGGAGTGGGGAAGTGTGGGAGAGATTAAAGGTATGAGCAGAGGTGAAAGGCTTCAGGGAAAAATAAACTGGACTGTGGCAGAGCTCTGGGAGACATGAGGGTGCTGAGAAGTTTGGTGAGCTGTATGTTATGAACTTGGATCTGCTATTGAACTACTCTGGTTATCTGACAAATTCTACTGGGGAGTGCTGCCGGTGAATGCTTGGTGGCTTGTCTTATGACAACCTATAAATTATATTCTTAGTGGCTCCTGGACAAGAGACCCATTCATCCCTGTTTAGTGAGCATATAATATATGCTAGGCCCAGACAAACCATGCCCCGATCTTTATAGAACTTATATTCTACTGGTGGAGGTATAAAATAAGCACATAAATCTATAGTATTGGAAGAGATTAAGCAGGGCAAGGAACAGGATAGGATGGTAGATGGTGATTTTAGGTAGAGTGGCTGGGAAGGTCTATGAGCACAGGCCTGAAGGCTAGAGGAAGAGTATTCCAGGTAGAGGGATAAGCAGATGCTGAGACTCCAAGGTCGGATTACATTTTCCGTGTGGAAAGAAGATCCGTGCCACCATAAAGGAGTCAACATGGCCATTCAAGTGCCATGTAGATTTCTTTCACTGTACTCCAGTTATGTCTGTCCAAACGGCACACTAATGAGCAAAGTAAAGTTCAGAATCATCGATCAGACTAACAAAGTAAGCTTAAAAATGGAGTTGAAGGGATACTAGTGATGCAGTTGGCATTCGCAAGCTGATAAACTCATTTTTCTTAAGAACACCAGGAAGTTTCAGATGTGTCTGATTGCTTAGGCTGTAGTTCAAACTATGGCCTTCGTTTGAATTATTTTCCATCTCTCTACTTACTAAAAGCCCTGATGATGATTAGTATGTAGTAAAATTACTTTGTTTAGTAAAAGTTCATGAAACAGGTATATTTCTGAATCGGAGTAAATGAATACATTGTGCACTGGAACGTTCATCTTGGAACTTCCCCCCGAATAAAGCCATATTATTGTCTAACACCAATAATTCAAGTGACAATGTGTTGTTGCAGGTCTGTTAACCTGAAATCTTGAACTAAATCTGTCAAAAGTTTTCTTTTCTTTTTTTTTTTTTTTTTGCAAACTGGCTAAAACATTTAGTGGCAGGGGAAAAAAAATGCCATGGAAGCACTATATTAAGAAACCTTTGTTTCAACACGAAGAAAGACTTGTTTCTATTTAATAGTTTCTTCCAACAGTCTGGTAACATATTTCAATTTTGATTTGCCCATATTCTTAAACTGTGCTGATACAAATGTAGAAATCTAACGTACAAACAATCATAGTTCAACCCCCTCACTAGAGGGAGAGGATAACTATTGATATGTATGTATAAATGGTATGTTCTTCAACTTCTTGATTCCTTAACCTTTCAGTGGAAAAGACTCTTGGGATGTTATTGAGGAAAAAGTGGCTTTTTCCTTCCAGATGGATTTGTTGGCTAGGGCAATATTTTTAGTTATGCCAATAAAATGAAAGGGAAACAGAAAATCAGGCAACTGCTGGAGTGGTTAGTGTGGGACTATTACCAAGGCAGAAATGAGGCCAAAGAGATGATAAATGTGTGCCTCTCACCCACTCCATCAGCTGAAGCCTGACCTGGATCTTCTTTTCCATCTGAGCTCCAAGCAAGCCACCATTTTTCACAGCAGCACTTAATAGTGGACATTAACTCAGACCTCCCCAAAAGGGCTGACCTGCAGTCTACACTCGGTGCTTCTCCAAACTGTAATCACCTGCTCAGTCTGTAATTTTATCAAATAGCATGCACCTTTTTCAGCCACTTATTGGCCAATTAAGTCAAGTTCTCACTGAGGGGGTCCAGCTGGCTTCAAGTTATCTAAGATGAATTGATTGAAGACATTCTGCAATCTATGAACCCAGTTTAATGATCTAGGTGATAATACTTGTAATTCTTCTCAGTCAGGGGAATTTGCTGCAGCTGTTGTTGGCAAATCCATGTTCTGATACACTCAAGTACTAGAAAAGCAGTAATCTGCCCTCGGAGTTCTACAGCAATGACTGCATTGTGGAAAGGGAAAGTTCAAATTCACTCGGCATTGCCAAGTGAAGACAATCTTTCCGTTGATATGTTTTTACTTTATTCCATTGTGGTTTTTTAAAAAGGTAGAATATGGGAAAAATACATTATTGATAATACTTCATCAAGAACAGTGAATTGCAAATTAAATGCATTTAAGCACAAAATGCAATAAACAGCGCCTCAAATATTTTGAGATACAAAAAGCATTGCTTTAAGGTAAGAACATGATATTTTCTAATATGTTGGGGTGGGGCTCCAAGCATGAAAGTCATTATTTTTATATGAAGTGTTTCATGGAAGTCAGAAATACTAAGGGTTTGTGCTCCTACCCCCTGGATGCATGGCTATTGAAGTGATAATGAAGAAGTGTCAGACAGTGACACAGGCTTTCCGTGTATCTCCAAACACTTTTCTGCACAGTGACATATTTTTAAAAAGTAATCATTAAATAATTTGCTTGCTTGCTTTCCTATCTGTGCATTGGTTCCCTGAGTCGCTGAAATGTTAATTCTCCTCCCTATGAAGCAAATACTGTAATAACACTCTGAAGGTTTTTCTGGGTGTTGCAAATTCAGAATACTTAGGAACACTCTTTCCTACAGTGGTCTGTGAAGTTTATGTTTACAAACTGAAAAGCTGGTTTTGATTTTCTTACGAAAAGTGGCAGCTGTGATATTAATTTACGCTGTGCTGAGGAGCTGCCGACCCTCTCTTTCTGGAGTGTAGGTTCCTTTCACTGAGAGGTGTGATTGAACTTGGCTTTGGGGATGTGTGACTTGCTGGGAAAGGCTGGTGATTTTGATAAGATTTTAAATTCTTTCCAGTGATGGAGGGAAAAAATGGATGAGGAAGTATGTATCTTCAAGTATAGTGAAGGCTTTGGTGGGAAAACTTCATTGGATCATGGCCATACTCCGAGGGTCCAAAATTCCTCTCTACCAAAAAAAGAGCAAGGAACAGGAGTGGCTTTTTCTTTCATTTTTCTAACCAGGACAAGGCAAGGCTAGGTAGAGCTTTGGGGTCTTGTACAAAACAGAGTTTTCTCTGAGAACAATACACCCGATTATTCAAAGAACTCTTCTTTGCGGGGTGTTTTTTTGTTTTTGTTTTTGTTTTTGTTTTTTTGCCTCTACTTGCATCCCTCCTCTTTGTTGAGGGGTTAACCCAACTTAAAATTCTCTAACTACTGTAAAGGAAAACTCTTATCCAAGTGGGATTAATTATAATAACTAATAATCACTTGCCACATGCCAGACCCTGGTTATAAGAACTCTACATAGAATTAAAACTCAGTTAATTCTCACAACAATGTATGGGGTCATTGCCATTACCTACATTTTACAGATGAGGCAACAGAAGAACAGAGAAGTTAAGTAACTTACCCAAAGTCACACAGCCAGTAAGTGCCAGAGCTAGTAGGTTAGGTGTAGTGCCTATGTGATTACTGACTATGTACTGCCTCTCTGACTTCTCATAGGCCCAAAGTTTGAGCTTATCTCTGTTTTAGCTTGCCAGCCTTTTCCCATAATATCAGCACAGGGAAGGAATTACAGAAGAGCAAAAGGACAACTGACGTCATAACTAGCAGAGACCAAGTGTTCGTCTTCAGGAGGCCTTACCCCAGATGTATTACTTGGGGCCTATCTCACCTCCAAAGAGCTCAAAGCACTTCAGAAATAAACTTGAGTCATCAGTATGTTAGCAGAGTGTCAGCAGAGGAGATATCTTGCCCCCCTCCCCTTTTTTTTTTAACATTTAGTTTTTGTTTTGGAAAGAGAGTCTCATCATCTCCATTTTGTCGTTTCTTTCTTTCTTTTTCTTTTTTTTTTATATTTTATTTGTTTATTTGACAGAGAGATAAAGAGAGAGAACAAGTAGGCAGAGCATCAGGCAGAAGGAGAAGGAGAAGCAGGGTCTCCGCTGAGTGAGGAGCCCGACAAGGAGCTCGATCTTAATCATGATCTGAGCCCAAGGTAGATGCTTTAACCAACTGAGCCACTCAGGTGCCCCTCTCCATTTTTTGTTGTTGTTGTTTTGTTTTGTTTTACCAGATCAACACAAAAAGTGAAATGCCAAGTTGATCTTGAACTCATTTCTCTCTGATCTTCGCCTGATTTCTCCGTTAGGTACATTTTATCTCATTGAAACATGGATGAACATGACCCTTTCCATATATATTCAGATTATTCTTGGGAACAAAGAATGTCTTTTATCTAAATCTGACATTGTTGTAGCTGTTTAAAAAGATTAAGTCTTACTGGGGAGAGGGTGTGGGAGGATGGGGTTACTGGGTGAAGGACATTAAAGAGGGCACATGGCATAGTGAGCCCTGGGTCTTACATAAGACTGATGAATCACTGAACTCTACCTCTGGAACTAATAATACAGTATGTGAATTAATCGAATTTAAATTTAAATTTGAAAAAAAATTTTTAAAAATTAGGTCTTACTAGGCAGGTAAAGATCTGGCATGGGGATAGAGATATAAGAAAGGGAAAAGCTAAATACCATATGCAAATTATCTAGATCTTTGAACTTTACAGATGAGGAAATGAAAGCTAAGGTCACTTGCCAACTTTTTTTTTTACTGCCTTGGGCATTCTTTCAACAAATAAAAATGTGTTACAATGTGAAATTATTTTCATTAAACATTTATTTATTTTAAAATATACATGATCTCCATTAAAGTTTCATAGACTTAGGCCTTCTTGTTATATACTCACAAGGCACTCGTACTTTCCTTCTTGGCATTAATCACAATTGTAATTAATTAATGCATAAATAATTGCTTATTTAACTTTGATTTCCCTAGCCAGAAAATTCTACAAAAGTAAAGAATGTGACTGTGGTTTTCACTACAATATTCTCAGTGTATCTGGTACATAGTAGGTGATCATATATTTATTGAATGGTATAAATGAATGACTGTGTAAAATATTTTTTGTTACTGAGAGTATAACAGTGTTTTGCTTTAAATTGATAGATGTTAATGCAGCTTTAGGTGCATAGCAAAATTGAGTGGAAAGTGCAAAGATTTTTCATATATCCTCTGTCCCCACACTTACACAATATCCTCCACTATAGACTAAAATGGTGTTTTAAACTAAGAGTGAAACAGTTCTGTCTTGGCCTCTAGTCTCATTTGTCTAAGCTGGGGAATAACAGCTGGGGAATAACAAAGAAGCCCCCTAAATAGTGACTTAAATAAAATACAAGTTTCTTTCTCAAAGGACAGCCGGGCTGATTCAGGCTGGACGGGCAGGTCTGCTCCATGAAGCCGGGGTGGATCTGCCATCCCAACATATGGCTTCCAAGGCTGCTCCAGTTGTCATCATTTCCAGCTGGGAGGGACAGTGATGAGCCAAAATCCAGCATGGGGAGCCCTTCCTAAGTTGGAGATGACACAGAAGTTGCACACATCTCTTTCTCTCACATCCCATTATCCTAAACTTCAGGATCGTAGTCACTTCTAGCTGCCGAGGAGGCTGAGAAATGTAATTGCTTGTTAGGTGGGCATGTACCCAGAAATATGGAAAAGATGGATTTTGAAGGACAGCTAGAAGTCTGGCAGAGCCAAGCATGAGAAATGTTCATTATAATAGACAACCTAATGAAACCTAAATAAGAGAAACTAAAGCTAGTCTCTTCTCTCCAAGGCTCTTCTCACGGATATAAAGTGACTTCACAGGTTGTAGTAGTACAAGCCACGCAAGAAAGGACTGGTGTGATGACAAGAGGAAGCTGGGCAGAAGCTAACAGCAATGTGAGGAACTGCTTACTTGCTTATCATTTATTCTTTGAATCATACCTTTCCCTTTCCAATAAAGAAAATGCTATTAGGGGCCCCTGGGTGGCTCAGTGGGGTAAGCCTCTGCCTGTGGCTCTGGTCATGATGTCAGGGTCCTGGGATCGAGCCCCACAGCGGGCTCTTTCTCAGCAGGGAAGCTGCTTCCCCCTCTCTCTCTCTGCATGCCTGTGATCTCTCTCTCTATGTCAAATAAATAAATAAAATCTTTAAAAAAAATGCTATTAGAGGTAGCCTCTAAGATGGGACTCAGTGACTTCAGCTTCTTGGTAATCATGTCTTTGGAAGTCCCTTCGCCTCTAGTGTGGGCTGGGTTTGTTGACTCACTTCTAAGAAATAACATCTGTCATCAGACTAGGCTCTCATCTTGGGACCCCTGTCTCACTGTCACTCACCTGCTCTGTGCAAAGCCAGCTGCCAGACTGAGCTGCCCTCAGAAAGGTCCACATGTCAAGGACCTCCAGGCAACTGTGAGAAACCAAAGCTTCTGTTCAATAGTCTTGAGAAACCAAATCCTGCTGACAACCAGATAAGCAGGCATGGAAGCAGATTCTCTGCCAAGTGATCCTCCATATGAGACCACAGACCTGGTCCTCATTAGATACCGTGAGTCTCCGGCACCTACCTAAACTATGCCTCTGGATCCACAGAAACTGCGAATAATACATGTTTATAGATGTAAACTATTAAATTTAGGGATACTTAAATGACTAATACAAGTAGACAGTTAATTCATTACAGCAGTATGTAACAACTACAAATGTCAATCACTAGAATGTAGATTCCAATGTCCTATAATTTTCTAGTAGTAATTTTGTGTGATGAGCATCTTTAAGTGGTCTAACTAACCAAGACTATAATTTAATCCACTGGTTTCTAAAGTCTGGTCTTGGAACACTTAGGGGTTCCCAAGACTCTTTTAAGGGATCCCCGAAGCCAGAACTCTCTCTCTCTCTCTTTTTTTTCCTTTACAGTACTACTGAAATGATTTTGGCCTGTTTCACTCATTCTCTCATGTGTGTACAGTGGAGTTTTCCAAAGACTGCACGATATGGAGTAATATCATTCTTTTGACAATTTATGGAATGTATGCTCATGTAAACTTGTGTTTTCTAGAATGTTCTAAGGTAGTTAAATAAATTTAGTATATAAACACATGCAGGGTCACCTGGGAGGCTCAGTCATTAAGCATCTGCCTTCAGCTCAGGTTGTGATCTCAGGATCCTGGCATAGAGCCCCAAACTGGGCTCCCTGATAGGCAGGAAGCTTGCTTCTCCCTCTCCCACACCCCTTCCTTGTGTTTCCTCTCTTGCTGTGTCTCTCTCTGTCAAATAAAATCTTTTTAAAAATGCATTTTCTGGGATTAATTCAATTGTTCTCTGTACTTCTGTGCTTTAAGTAGTTATCTTCAATTATATACCTGGTATAGTCTCTGTAACCTCAGTATTTTCCAATCAATTGTTATTTTGAAATCCTAAATTTTCCATGCATTTATACAGAAGCACAACAAAAAATCACACTTCTATTGTCTGGTTTTGCCATGATATTTTAGAATTTTCTCAGTTTTAATTTTTGATATGGTAAGTATTGGACACTAAAATCCCATAAACAACATATCTTTAGATTCTCAATGATTTTTTAAGAGTGCAAAAAGTTTGAGAATTGACCAATGTGATTGAACCCCTACCCACGTTCAGCATTGTGCTGGGTACGATGAGGGGCATAAAAGTGTACATATAGCTTTTTCCCTTAAGTTGCTTAAAATCTAATTATGGAGAGAAGCTTCACTTGTTGTCTGAGATATACACTGCAAAGCTAAATGTCGTAGTAGAGACCATACATGCAATAGAAGTACATGGAATGGAGAAGTTGGGAGGGGGGCAGAGTCCATGAGGAATGACTAGCACCAGAAGAAAGGCCTTTCGGTCCTCCTAATGAGAACTTTCATGGAAACAAAGAGAACATTTGTGGAGAGGGCAGTGGGAAAGTATATCTTTAGAAGTAAAGTATATCTTTAGAAGTAAAGCCACGTCTCCAGCAGCTCTCAGCCATGTGCTAACTTTGATTTGGGGAACTTCTATGGGCGCTCCGTCTGCCAGTTACATTCTGCTTGAATCAGTGACCTATTGGCATTACCCGTAAAAGGCAGGCACGGATCTGACCTACACTTCCCTTAAGGAGGAAACTTGGAATCTCACGTCCTATAAACTCAACTTCATCCTACTGAAATCCATACTCAGAATCTTGAAGCTGTTGACCGTGTTAGGTGTGTGTTAGGCTCAAGGTGTTTTGCTATCTGGGGACTATTGTGGCACTTACTTTGGTGAAAAGACCAAAAAAGGGGGGGGGTGCAGATTTAACTGCTTTGGGCAAAAGATGCGCTTTCTTCTGTTTGACCAGTAAGAATTCAAGAACTTGGGCTGTAGCCTACCATGCACAAGTATGGGATTTTCCATTAGCTTCAGCTGTCTGGCTCTCACTTGTACCATCTATAGAAGGGAGATCATTGCCCTGCATACCTCACGATGCGATCAGCACGATCACAGGAGAGAATTTGTGTGGAGGAGAATGGGAAGCCGTATTTAAATTTATAATCATAGCAATCTTAATTTTAAAAAGCTGACATGTGGAAGGAAAAAATGAAACAAGATGGGATTGGGAGGGAGACAAACCATAAGAGACTCTTAATCCCACAAAACAAACAGGGTTGCTGGGGTGAGGGGGGTAGGGAGAGGGTGGTAGGGTTATGGACATTGGGGAGGGTATGTGCTATGGTGAGTACTGTGAAGTGTGTAAACCTGGTGATTCACAGACCTGTACCCCTGGGGTAATAATACATTATATGTTAATAAAAAATGAAATTTTTTAAAAAAGCTTACATGTATTAAGTACTTACTTCATGCTAAGCACTGTTTTAAGCACTTTCCTCAAATTATTTTGATTACTGAGTACATGTGATCTTATTAAACTGTAACATAGTATAAAAAGCTTCATTGAGATCAGTAGATTCCTGGCATACAAGATAGTAAATCATAACAGTAAATTCTTAAAAAAAAAAAAAAAAAGCAAAAACAAAACCAAGAAACAAGAACTCCTGTTTATTGAAAATTTCTTTAATTCTTGGACTGTAAAAAGCAGAAAGGAGATGTTTATCCTAAAGGTAGTTCCCTTCTCTAGAAAAGGTATGTGTCCAGGGTATAGTTTATAAATTACAGTAGAACCTCCCTTAATTGAGAGGCAAATTTTTGCCAGAAACTTTGTAACCAGAGAGGTTCATTCTAGGATATCAAAAAGGGGGATATACTGTTTCAAAAACAGTTTATTCTTGATCAGTAGCTTCAAAGACACTCCAAACAAAAAGAAGTGTGTAGAAGACTTTGAGCAGAAGGTGAGTGAAGAGACTAAACCTTCAGGCAAAAAAGGCCCAGGGGCATGTGACCTGGGTAAAGGTATATCAGAAAGCCTCCCTGTGCTAGAGTCAGTCAGACCTCCACAGAGAGCAGGGAAGCTTCCTAGCAGTATTGTCTTTTGGGGCTCCGCAGATCACACACACAGACACAAACGTGTGTGTTAAAGAGCACACAGTCACCTCTGTCACGCAGGATTGGTGATTAGCATTGATGCAAGGTGACCCACTGTGGTGACTAACACAGTTCAAGACCCAGGAGAATGTATCTCTTCATCTCTTGCCCTTTATCCCTTAAACAGCGTCTGAAGCCACAAGGGTCTGTGGACAATACCACCTTCTATGCAGGAGTCAGACGGTGCCTCAGAGTGCAGGGAGAATCTGATGGGCAGAAGCGCTTTAGGTAAGAGAAAAGACAAATGAACTTGTCAAATTCTTCCTCTCATACAGTGTGAATGTTATAGATTTTTGCATAATAAAGTATCATTTCCCACTAGCACCAAGCATCCATCTTCTTGCTTCTCTGTTCCAGCTTGGGTCCAGGTCTTCAGGAACTGGTGCAACATTCACTACAGTTGGGTAGAGTAGGAAAGGAACATTTTACAATTGATATCACTCCTAAAATTGCATTTGTTAGTCTAGATGTCACCTTTAGGGCACATGCTACCTATTCTTTACATTTGTAACTTGATGGCCTCTGAACCCTAAAATTGCAAATAGTTTTGCCCTGATGAAAATGCTTAATAAGATAATTTTGTCTAAAATTAAAATTAAGCTTTATTTAAATAACATAAAAGTCTTGATTAAAAAAACAGATCATTCATGTGTAAGTAATTTTCAATAATTTCTAATTTTAATGGAGACCATATTTCTGGCCATCGTACATGAAAGTATAGTCTTAACTGAAGAGAGATTTGAATAAGTTAAGTAATGCCCTACTAATTTTTGTTTCCTTTATAATAACCCAATTAGAAAATGTAAAATAAAAATATAATACTGTATATATCTAGATATTCCTCTAAAAGATTATGATATGGTGAGTGCTATGACATGTATAAGCCTGACAATTCACAGACCTGTACCCCTGGGGCAAATAATACACTATATGTTAATAAAAATAATTAATTTTGAAAAGAAAAAAAGTCCTTTTAAAAAAGATATTCCTGTTTAAAAAAAAAGATATTCCTATATCATATTCAGGTTAAAAATGAAAACAGTGCATTTGATATTAAAATAGTTTATAATATTTTCTGTAAAAGTGCTACTTTGTTACATGTGACTGCATTACAGTTTTTTAAGCATATGTAAAATTCATATGTAAAGTTCATTTTCTAATTCAAGAGTTGGTTTAAGACTTTTATTGACAATTCCCATTGCTCCTGCCTTAGCAGAGTGAAGTTTCTCCAAACCAAAATGAAATAAAATATACATATTACATATATGAACTGTGGTGACTGAGAAAATACTTGTTAATTTGTCATTGCTGTCAATAGAACACGTGGAAATCTCTGTTATACCAATATAACTAGTAATTTTGCTAAAATGAAGATGACAAATTAATTTTATGTAACAAATATATGATAATGAATTATGGATGTCTTTATTACTCATCCAAGTATCACCAGCTCATCAACAGAACATCCAGAGATGCACAATAATAATTAATTCAGTCATGTTTGATACTTTGCTGTCAGTTATTTAAAAAATAGTTTTACACATATTTTTTCAATTTTGTCTTTATGAATATGTATTTGTCAAGGTAAGATAGAACATATTTTATTTAGCAGTTTTAAACTTTATTTAGAGCTTCTTAATATTTAGACTTATGATCTGTAGGCTTCCATTTGTTCTCTTACCTGGGGTCCAACAAAAGTTGAAGTGGGTCAGCCACCTGGAGGGGAAGTAGGTATCACCCCCTGGTCCCACCCTCTCCTGGCTGGTTGACCTAAAGGATGAAACCAGAGCCCCTTAGGTTTAGTTGGGCAGGCCAAGTGAGGATTCCACACACCTTCCCCTTCCTCATACTCAGCAGGAGACACCCACACATCTGTCCCCACATTATCCCCAATGTTCAACGGTCTTCAACAAGAGGATAAACCTCTACAGTAACATTTAAAAATGCAATTGTGCGATTAAGGTGACACTTTAGTGGGAACGACTCTTAGATGATGTAATTAGTCTTCCAGTATATCCATCCTCTGGCTGAGTCATTTATTACTGAAGAGTGCACTGTTCAGTATGGGGGCAGTTCTCCCTCATCTAATTGGTAATATTTGGTTTAGACAGAAGAGGAAAGGTGATTTGAGGAATTGAGAGATGTCTTAAAATAGATGAAGGATTTTCATGAGAGATTATATTTAATCTGTCTGCAGTGACCCAGTAGTTAGTTGTTCAGGCTCGAGGGTGCTCAATGGTGCTCAGCTAAGGGGCAGTGGGGGGTGAAATCCAGTTCTTTCTTTGCTCACTAAGCCATATGCCCCGATGCCAGGCTGAGTCAGCCTTTTGCTCTGACAAAGGTGGTCTGTGGGCCAGCTGGGGCCCTGCCTGCATGACTCCAGATAACAGAATTAGGCCCAAAGTGTGAAAGTTATATGAATGCCAGTTTGGTTTAGTGTAAGGAAAAGATGGCTTCTAAACTTGATCTCATTTAGTCCTTATAACAACCCTGAAAAGTAGGTACAATTATTGCCTTCACTTTACAGAAAAGAAAACTGAGGCTGAAAAGTGTTGCAACTTGCCCAGTGTTTGTTTGTTTGTTTGTTTCTTTCTTTCTTTCTAAGACTTTATTTATTTGACAGAGAGAGAGAGATTGAGAGAGGGAACACAAGCAGGGGAAGTGGAAGAGGGAGAAGCAGGCTTCCCACTGAGCAGGGACCCTGGGATCATGACCTGAGCTGAAGGCAGATGCTTAATGACTGAGCCACCCAGGTGCCCCCACCCAATGTTTCTAAGTGGCGAACAGGTTTCAAAGCCAGGCTTTTGCGATTAAAATAAAATCTATGCTCATTCTCTTTTACACTATGGTATGCTTTCTAATAATTGGGGCAATTCTTTAACGAAATGGGCTTTTTTTATTTTTTTAAGATTTTATTTATTTATTTGTCAGAGAGAGAGAGAGAGCACAAGCAGGGGTGTGACAGGCAGAGGAAGAAACAGCCTCCCCACTGAACAAGGAGCCCGATGCAGAACTCAGTCCTGGGATCCTGGGATCATGACCTGAGCCAAAGGCCGATGCCTAAGGGACTGAGCCACCCAGGTGTCCCATGCAATGGGCTGTTTCCAAAGCAAGCAATTTCCATATTGCTTTAAGTGTTAAGAATACATTGAACGCCAACTCAGCAGATATGTCCCAAAGTGGACTCATGTACCCATAAATAGTTGAATCAGGTAATGCCAATGGAGTCCAGTTGTGGTCAAGGAAAGCAGAAGTCACTGTGTATTTCAGTTATGAAGAATTTCAGTGCAGGGAATTAGAGGCATAACCAATCACTGGAAGAGTTAGGAGAACCAAGATCGGGAAGCCAGCGGCAATGATCTCAGGGTGCTATACTAACACAGGTGATTCAGTAGAGTATAAATTGTAAGGACCTCTGGAAATTTCCAGCCCTCTCTCTCAGTCTGTAGCACTGATGGAGGTAATTCTTTAGAATCTCACGTGGAAATTCTTTAGAACCTCATATCTACTCATTCATCTAACTGAACTGCCTCCTAAGATTTATGGCCTCTCCTCTTTATCCTGTCAATCCTCATAAGAGTGTGTCTTCATAAAAGAGATGCTGTCTCTGGCCAGGACCATATGGGCAAGGGGTTGGGAGAGATGTAGTTCTTGGCTGGTAGACATGGTGGTGAAACTGAGTTGACAACAGACACTCCAGCAAAATCCGTAAGCTTCTTCACACCATAATGATGTAGGAGTTTATAATGTGTACTTACTAATTATCAGAACTTCTCTTATTCTATAGTGAGTTGGGAGTTAAAAGAGCAGGAAGTTATTAGGTCCCTTCAAGAGCCCTTGTCACTGCGGGAAATACAGCACAAAAAGGGAAAGCTGAAGCAAGCTGTATGTACATTTCCACATGTCATGATTTTGCCCAAGATTTGAGCACTTTCGACTGGTCTAGGCCCAAGAAAACCAGGGAGCTTCAAAAACAGGCCTTCTCCTCAGACTTTAGAAAAATTAGTGTTCACAGAAAGGATTTTATTCACAGGAAATATATTCTGAATGGCAAATTTTAAGAGGCTATGTTTATGTATGGTGAATCATAGAATTTAGAACCTAGACATCATTTGGTCTCAGATACCCCAAACCCCCTCTCATTTCTGGAAATGGACATCTCTGAGAGTATGTTTGGGAGGTATAGGTAATAAGTGTGCCTTCTACTAAGAATCCTGGCCAACTATTGACCGGGAGGAATGGTGGCAAATAGGGCGACAATGGTGGATTTTCAGAGCTGTCTGTTAAGGGTTCAGGACCTCCCAGTATGGCCTAACATGATGGTTGGCAACACCTGGAAGTTGCTGCAACAATGAAGGGAGGTTAAAGGATTAAGTGAAATCACAAGCAGGTTAATGGCAGAGTCTAGACTGGGATTCAAGTATCCTGACACCCGGCCAGAATTGTTTTCTATAATAGTATCCTCCACTTCTCATTCTGTCATATCATATTGTATCATATCTATCTACCTATCTATCTGCCTATCTCTTTATCTAGCATTTATCTACCTCTCTTTCCTACATTCTCCCCTCTATCTACCTTTCTGTTTTTCTGTAAGCATCTAATCACTTAACTATGTAATCTCTCCTTGCATCCATGTACGTTCATGAGACTCTATAAAGATACAAGAAGGTATTGATTTCCTATTCTAAGTTAATGGAAGAAAGGGAGTAGGAAATGGGGGAGCTATTGACTTTTGTTTATTTGTATTAGCTCCTACCTGAGTAAAGAAAAGCTTTTAGTCTGTAACACAGTATCATAACAATAGCAGGACCTATGAATTTTTCCAATAGGTAATTCCAGGCTGAAGACAGTGTATGTGAAAAACAGCCTAGCGTGCTGCAATATTAAAACAGTAGGCCACCATGGTCATAATATGTTAGCTATTGATAATGAGATTACAACTCCCATCTTCCAGTGTACTCCCTTCTGTGTCCCGACACTCAATTTTGTTGCTGGGGAACATCCTCGGCTAAAGTGACAGAACAGGCTTGGTTGGTGTGAGCAAGTCTTTTACTTACATTTAGTGTAAGAATTCTTACAGCATTTTAAGTGTCGGTCAAACCACATAGTCTTATATCACCTTAGGAAACAATTCCTTTAAATAACTTGCTCAAAAGACTCAACCCAAAAGAAAATTAGATCTAATCAATGAATTCAGTAAAATTGTCAGATAAAAGAATTACCACACAAAAATCAGTAGTGTTTCCATACACTAACAATGAAATTTCTGGAAATTCATCTGGAAGGAAATTGATCCCATTTATAACAGCACCAAAACAGTAAAATACTTTGGAATAAGGAGGTGAAGATCTCTAATCTGAAAACTAGAAGACATTGATGAAATAAATTGAAGAAGACAAAAGTAAAGGGAAAGGTATTCTATGTTCATAGATTAGAAGAATTAATATTGTTAAAATATCAATACTACCCAAAGCTATATATAGATTCAGTACAATCTCTATAAAAATTTCAAGGTCAGTTTTTATAGAAGTAGGAAAAAAAAAACACTCTTAAAATGTATATGGAACCACAGAAGAACTTGAAGAGACAAAGAAATCTTGAGAAAGAAGAGTAAACCAAGAGGTATCGCATTTCCTGGTTTCAAGCTATACTATAAAGCTGTAGTCATTAAAACAGTATGGTACTGACATTAAAAACAGACAAATAGACCCATGAAACAGAATCAAGAGACCAGAAATAACTGAAGCAAATATAATCAACTAATATATGATAGAGAAGCCAAGAATACTCAGTGGAGGAAAGATAGTCTCTTCAGTAAGTGGTGCTGGGATAATTCAATAGTTACACGTAAAAGAAGCTGGACCCATATCTCACACCACCCAAAAAAAAAAAACTAACTCAAAATAGTTTAAAGATTTAACTATAAGACCTGAAACCATGAAAGTCCTATAAGAAAACATAGGGATAAAGCTCCTTGACATAGGCTTTGGTAATGATTTTTTGGATATGACACTGAAAGCATAAGAAGCAAAATAAAAAATGAACAATTGGGACAACAACAAGCTGAAATCTTCTGCAAAGCAAAAGATACCACCAGCAAGGTGGAAAGACAAGCTGCAGAACTGGGAAAAATATTTGCAAGCCATATATCTGATAAGAGGTCAATATCCAAAATATATAAAGAACTAATACAACTCAATAGAAAAAAAAAACACAGGTAGTATCCCAAAGGTCCACTGATAGATAAATGGATAAAGAAGATGTGGTGTGTGTATATATACACACACACACTATATATATATGTATAGGTATATATGTATATGTATATACATATATATATATATGAATGTTTTTCAGCCATAAAAAAGAATGAAATCTTGCCATTTGCAATGACATAGATGGAGCTAGAGAGTATAATGCTAAGCAAAATAAGTCAGTCAGAGAAAAACAAATAGCATGATTCCAGTCGCATGTGGAATTTCAGAAACAAATGAACAAAGACAAAAGAGAAAGAGAAATCGATAAATGGAGAAATAGACTCTTAACTATAGAGAACAAACTGATGGTTAACAGAGGGGAGGTGGGGGAAAGGGGTTGTGAAAAAGGTGATGGGGATTAAGGAGGGGACTTGTTCTGATGACTACTGGTGATGTATGGAATTGTTGAATCACTGTATTGTACATCTGAGGCTAATATAACACTGTATTAATATACAGTAGAATTAAAATAAAAACAGTAAAAAATTCTATCCTATCTCTTTAAAGAAAAACACACAAATAACCCAATTTAAAAATGGGAAAAGACCTGAATAGACATTTCTCCAAAGGAATATAAAAGGTTGATGGGTATCTGAGATATCCCCCTATCCCTGTTAGAATGGCTAATATCAAAAGACAAAAGGTAACAAATGCTGGCATGGATGTGGAGAAAAGGGAAACCTTGTGCACTTTGGTGGGATTGCAAATTGGTACAGCTACTGTGGAAAACAGTATGGAGGGGGTGACTGGGCACCTCAGTGGTTAAATGTCTGCCTTTGGCAAGGGTCATAAACTCAGGGTCCTGGGATCAAGTCCCACATTGGGCTCCCTGCTCAGTGGGGAGTCTGCTTCTCCCTATCCCTCTGCCTGCCTCTCCCCCTGCTTGTGCTCTCTCTCTCTCTTTCTCAAATAAATAAAATAAATTTTTTTTAAAAAAGTAAAACAGTATAGAAGTTCCTCAAAAGGTTAAAAACAAAAATATCATGTAATCCACCAATTCTATTTCTGAGAACATATCCAAAGGAAATAAAAGCACTAACTTGAAAAGAGACCTGTATCCCCATATTCATAACAGCGTTATTTACAGTAACCAAAACATGGAAACAATCTAAGTGCCTATCAAGGGAAGAAGGGATAAAGAAGTTGTGGTGTTTGTATATCTAATGGGTTATTATTTGGCCATAAAAATGAGGAAAACCTATCATTGTGACAACATGGTTGGATCTTGAAGGCATTATGTTAAGTGAAATAAGATGAAAAAGGAATACTGTATGATCTCACATGTGAAATCTAAAACAAAACAAAAGAAGAACAGGAACAAAAACACATAGGAGCACCTAGGTGGCTCAGTCAGTTAAGTGTCTGTCTTCTGATCAGGTCATGGTCCCAGAGTCCTGGGATCAAGCCCTGCATCAGGCTCCCTTGCTCAGGGGAGTCTGCTTCTCCCCCTTCCTCTGCCCTTCCCCATTCCCCCGCTCATGCTTGCTCATTCTCTCAAATAAATAAATAAAATCTTTAAAAAAATAAATAAATAAAAGCCCATAGAAAAAGAGACCAGGGCGCCTGGGTGGCTCAGTGGGTTAAGCCGCTGCCTTCGGCTCAGGTCATGATCTCAGGGTCCTGGGATCGAGTCCCGCATCGGGCTCTCTGCTCAGCAGGGAGCCTGCTTCCTCCTCTCTCTTTCTGCCTGCCTCTCTGCCTACTTGTGATCTCTCTCTGTCAAATAAATAAATAAAATCTTTAAAAAAAAAAAAAAGAAAAAGGAATCAGAAGAAGGTGATCAAAAAGTGCAAAGTTCCAGTGATAACTAAGCACTAGGAATATACTTACAATGTAATACTGCTGTACAATATATGAAAATCTTGAGAGGAAATCCTAAGAGTTCTCGCCATAAGGAGAATTTCTTTTCCTTTTTTCCTTTTTTTTTTTTAACTTTTTATTGTATCTATATGAAAAGATGGATGTCAGCTGATCCTGTTGTGGCAATCAATTCACAGTATATATAAATCAAACCACCATATGATATACCTAAACTTATACAGTGAGGTAGATCAATTACTTCTCTATTTACATGTCTGAATCTAGTCATGATATTTATGCATATGATTTTTTTTTATCATACAGAAAGAGATGTTCTCATCTGCCAAGTTTTAGAGGAACATTAATCAAATTCATTAATTACTAAAATATGGCTTACATCTGAAATATTTTGTCTGAATTTGGGGGGTGAATTTTAAGAGGCACATTGACAAACTAGAATATGTTCAGAGGGTGACCAAGATTAATAGTGATAATAAAAATATATTTTAATAATTAAAATAATATTTTAAAAAGAGTTTATTGAATCCTGAGCTAAGTGTGTCACGTGGGTTGTTACTTTTAATCCTCATAATTACTCACTGTTGGCACATAATGAGTGACTGAGGTCACATACCAAGCCCAGCTTTTATCCACTCACGAAACAGCAAGGAGCCTGGACGCCATCTCATACAAGGAGCGGAGGAAGAAGTGAGTGTCTGTGCTGATGGAGGAAAGAACTGAGACCATGGAGACAAGTTTCCAGATGGACATTTTACCTCCACAAAATAAGATGCTCCTATTCTTAGAACTGAGCATTCAAACAAAAGCTGCCAGATCCTTTTTAAAGGAATGGATGAAAGATTTCAACTCTGATATGTTGAATCTATGACATGAGCAAAATAGAACAAATAACCAAGTTGTTGATTTCATGTCTATTTGCTGTCAGAAAAACAAAAGTAAAAGTCTCTAAAAAATATTAAAAATAATAACAAAATAAAAGTCTCAAAATTTCTATGATTTTTCTTAAAAGTCGAGTCTGCAGTAAATGTCAGAGGAGGTCCAGCTTCTCAGAATAAGTCCATTCTTGTTACTTGGTCTTTGGAACTATGTAATCTTTAGGTCTGAGACTTCGCTTCCTACTTCATGATGTTGTTCTAAGGATTGAATGAGTTGATGTATGTTGAGGGGCTTTATAATGGTTGAATGCCATACAACTGTGAGGGATCAGTGAACAGAAACAAAATGTATGTTAAGTCCCCTTGGTATTTTTGTCTATATAGTGATACAAGCCAGCCTTTAAAGCTGCTAATTCAATCAGACATCTGTCTGGTAAATATGGGCATATAAATACAGCCAGGGCATGCATATTTTCATTGGTTCAATATTTACTGGAATTGGTGCTTATGTGTGTCAGCTATATGCTAGGTGTACAGAAACCATTAATATACAGTATTACCTTTCATGACTAGCATAAAAATAAATAGTTGCAATTTAGCAAAATTAATGTTATTAATGTTAACTGATAGAGGTATGGTGTGAACAAAAATGAAATGAAATGAAATCAGTGACCTGTTTAAAGGGGCAAAGCTGGTGTAACAAAGCACTCCTTCACCATTTACATAAGCACCAGCTGTTATACCCTACCTCATGCTAAAGAGGTCAGTATGGACTTCATTCGCCCTACAGAATCTGTACGTCTGTATTAAATTGCTCACACATCATAAAACAATTAGCCTACTGGTGGAAATCCTGAAGCTTAAGGTACTGTGCATTCTCACTTTTGCACTGCCTCATTTCCATCCAATGGTTAAAAGAAAAGGAAAAAGTAAAATTTTGTCACACAGAAGTTCCACACTGAGCAATGCCCTTGGTCCCGCCTTAGATGGGAGTTGGCTGTCATGTCAATGAAGGGGAAAAGAAGCCATGGTCCTTAGGGGTTGACATATTTAATGTCAATTCAGCCTGTAAGATGAGCTTGGGGAAGAACAGAGGAGGTAGCAGGAGAAGTGTCCAAACCTTACCATGTTGTCCTGCTGTTCACGATCACAGAAGACGGGAGACATGTTTGAAAGCTTTGCCAAAGCCCAGTCAGCACTGATCATCAACATGTGGGACGGTAGCAGCAGCTACTCCTTACCCAAGACTCAGAAACACAGTGAACAGGAATGAGTGACGGGGAAAGCGTCTGTTGGTCTCCCCTATTCTTATTTTGTATGGAAACCCTAGAGTTAGTGCAGATACCTTTGCAAGTGAGTCAATCTGTGAATCAGTGACTCAATAGGAAAAAAGGAAGAAGGAGAAAAGGAAGGAGAACTCACATTTCCTGACTTTGACCACCGTCCTATGCTGAGCAGAAACATTATTAATGCTAACTGATGTTGACTGTGTGCCAGTTTCTGTATTAAGCGTTGCATTTCACAGTCATGACCTCACTTAAACCTCACGATGGCCTCTCCGTGTAAGAATTCTGCCTGGATTTGCAGGTGAGAATGCCTTCCCGCAGTCAGGAAGGAGGGTCAATTTGGAATTCAAAACCCTAGCTCCTCGTGCGAAACTCTACTCTTCCTGCTACACCGGAGAACACAAAGGAGTTCACAGAAAGGGATATGGAAAAGAATTTTTACGAGTGCTTGGCAGTCACATGGGTGAGTCGCAGACACTGTTTAGGAGTTGGGAATCAAGAGATGAGCAAGAGGGGCGCCTGGGTGGCTCAGTGGGTTAAGCCGCTGCCTTCGGCTCAGGTCATGATCTCAGGGTCCTGGGATCAAGTTCCGCGTCAGGCTCTCTGCTCGGCAGGGAGCCTGCTTTCCTCTCTCTCTCTGCCTGCCTCTCCGTCTACTTGTGATTTCTCTGTCAAATTAATAAATAAATAAAAATATTTAAAAAAAAAAAAGAGAGATGAGCAAGAAAGACGAGTTCCTGTCCTCGTGGAATGATAAGGGAAGACAGAGAATACACAGGTAATAAAGAAATGAAGAAGATCATTTTATTGACTTCTAAGAATCACAGGGAAGATGAAAGAAGGTGCTGGGAGAGAGGGAGTGGAGGTTCTCCTTCAGCCAGAGTAGAAAGAGGCTTCTCTGAAGAGGAGACGTTTGAAGGAAGACCAAGGAAAGGGGGTGGCCATGCAAAGACACAGGGAAATGGATCTTAAGAAGAACTTGCCTGTTTTGGAAACAAAAAAGGGAAAGAAAATGGAGGGGTAGTCTGGGAAATAGGTAAGATCCAAACTGTGACGCCTTCTGGCCATGCTAAGGACTTTGGAGGCTGTCCTTGGTGTATGGAAACCTACTGGGAGAAGGAGGAAGGTTTGGAAAGGGCCATACCCTTACTCTGGCTCCAGGTGAAGAATGTGGTTTTGAGAGGCAAGAGCACCTAAGAGGCTGTTGCAATGTTCCAGGCGAGGTTTGCCGTGACTCAGACGAGGCTCCTAGCTGAGGAAGTAGCAAGTGGTTATTAGAATCAAAATCTATTTTGGAGGTAGTGCTGACAGAACTTACTACTGGATTGGACTTGGGGGTGGGGGGAGGAAAAGATGAATCAAGAAACGTTCTGGGTTGGGTGGATGGTGAGGAAGTCCTTAGGATGGGAGAGTTGAGGGCCAGGCCTTCCCATTGGAAGAAAGCGGGCTGTGATATTTAGGATCTTACCGACAACTCTGAATGGGTGTGTTCTGTTAAGGGGCCCGAAAGCACCATAAATCACAGTAGGGAGAAGCCATCATTTTGAAACATGAAGAATAGAAAGCATGCCGGGATCATCTTGGGTCATAACAATTATGTGTTATAAAAGTCTCCCCTGTGTCACTCATTTGTTCTGAATCATAAGTGTCTCTCATTTTTATGTCTTGGTTATGGTGAAGAGCTGCTATAGAAAATGGGAAAAGCAGGGCGCCTGGGTGGCTCAGTGGGTTAAAGCCTCTGCCTTTGGCTCAGGTCATGATCCCAGGGTCCTGGGATGGAGCCCTGCATTGGGCTCTCTGCTCAGCGGGGAGCCTGCTTCCTCCTCTCTCTCTGCCTGCCTCTCTGCCTACTTGTGATCTCTGTCTGTCAAATAAATAAATTTAAAAAAAAAAATTGAGAAAAAAAATTTTTTAAAAATGGGAAAAGCAGGCCTAGACTAATGAATTATCTGTATTTCATTAGTATTTCATATAGCTAGGACACATTAATTGATTTAGCAATAATCGTTGTAAACATTCTAGAAAGAGGCAGGACATTAAAAAATATTTTTGCTTGGGGCACCTGGGTGGCTCAGTGGGTTAAGCCTCTGCCTTCAGCTCAGGTCATGATCTCAGGGTCCTGGGATTGAGTCTGCTCTCTGCTCAGCGGGGAGCCTGCTTTCCCCTCTCTGCCGGCCTCTCTGCCTACTTGTGATCTCTCTCTCTCTGTCAAATAAATAAATAAAGTCTTTAAAAAATATATTTTTGCTGATTTTTTTTCTCTGTGCCTGTAATTAAACTACAACCAACTGGTGATACTTATGTGTTCTCCTTTTAATAACTTGCTATGAATATTTTCACATATCTTTGAATTTTTGTGGCCATCTTATTTTTAACTTGCTCTAAAATCTATCTCCTTAATTTATTACTTATAAATTTTAACATGTTTGCCAAGTTGATGAACAAATTAGTTCAAAACCAATGTGTGTATAAAAATTACATACTGTATATAAAATTATCTAGTACCTTTCTATGGTAAACTAGTTTTTGTTTATTTAATGCTTGTAGATTTCTTACTAAAGAAGGCACCTGAGTGCGATAGAAATACAAGTTTAGAAGTCTTGTCTCTACCTTTAAACTGTTTCTGTGATCTTAAGCAAGTTTCTTAGCTTTCTGGACTTGAGATTAATGTATTAAAAAACAATAAAGAGTGTTTGATCCTTTATCATAAAGGATGAGCCTGGGTGGCTCAGTCAGTTAAGCATCTGCCTTCAGCTCAGGTCATGATCCCAGGGTGCTGCTTGGCCGGAAGCCTGCTTCTCTCTCTCCTTCCCCCTGTTTGTGCTCTTTTTCTCTCCCTCTCCCACTCACTCTCTCTCTCAAACAAAATCTTAAAAAATAAATAAATAAAATAAAATAAAAGGAAGCATCTTTTCTAAGGCCTTTTCCAGTTTTTTGGCTTTATTTTGCTAACTTATTTTCACACTTTATACCATGGAGAACATCTTCTTTTATTTTTAATAATAAGAAAAAACCAACAAAGAAATAAATGTGCATATATATAATTTTTATAATTCGCTTACTATGAGCAAGACTATGATATTTCTTTTCTATTGTTGGATAACTTAATATATGCTCATTTAGATATATGAATATGAAAAAGGGGGGCTTTACCACTGGGTGGTTCAGTCGTTAAGTGTCTGCCTTTGGCTCAGGTCATGATCCCTGGGTCCTGGGATCAAGTCTTCCATTGGGCTCCCTGCTCAGCGGAGAGCCTGTTTCTCCCTCTGCTTCTCCTGCCTGTGCTCTCATGTGTGTTCACTCTGTCTTTCTCTGTCTCTGTCAAATAAATAAATAAAATCTTACCAAAAAAAAGAAAGAGAGAGAGAGAAAAGAAAATGAAAACAGGATCCCTCCTACCCATCCTTCATCATCTGGCTCGGCAGCAACCATCTTTTTTAAGTCCCATCCTCACCCCTAGATCAAATCACCATTTCTCTGGTCTTCCACAGCACTTTTTTGGGATATGTCTACTAGACGACCCACTTCACTCTGTCCCGTATTTCTGTTTACCTTCTTACCTCCCCTGCTCGATTGCAAACTTGTTTGAAAGTATGGAGGTGTTTTCTTCACCTTTATGTCATCTGCAGCTTTGAGCACAATGCTTTGCATGTAAGAAGCATCCTAGAAACTTAGTTGGCTCTATCATTCCTAGTAAGTCATATATTTACACAATCCAGACTGGTCATACCAAGTCTTACTTTTAAACAATTACACTTTAATATTAGGAAGTTCTTTTTATCTCTTAGACACACTCTTCCCCCAAACTCTGTGGCCTGGGCAAAATAATGTCTTTCATCCTTTGATTTTGCCATGACTTTCTCTTTGGCCCTGCCTTTTCTGCTGCCAGGAACACTCTTCTACCTCCTTTCTCTAGCCAGTTTCTACTCATTCTTTCCCTAGACATACCCTTGTGCAAGAAGCACTCTCTGACACTTCATATGCCCCAGGCTGGGTTGGTTGTCCCTCTGGTCTTCTGCTCTACCACAGCCATTGTACTTACCGCTCCCTTTTAGATAAAATTTTCCCTCTCCTTTTCTGGGCTATAAGGTCTGAAAATTCAGACCCTTACTTGTATTACACATGATTATATCTTTAGGGATATAGTAGAGCTTGGCACACTTGTGGGATGAATATGTAACCTTTAATTATTTTTTTGTAACATGAAAACAGAATTCCATTAAATTAATGACTTGCCCAAGATCTCACAAGGTTACTACTGTAGCCCTCTCCAAATCAGGTTGCAAGTGGATTTAATATTTCCCTATTTAGTCAAGAAGAACCACAAACATCATGACAGAGCTGTTGCCATTTTTAACCAATTTTTTCTTTAAGTAAACTCAACTGCCAGTGTGGGAGCTTGAATTTAGGGCCCCAAGATCAAGAGTCCCATGCTCTACCAGCCAGCCATCCCGAGCTGTTGCCATTTTTTTAATGGAAAGAGAAGATGGATGTTCACATTACTGAGGTTTACCTATATTACTAAATACTGTAAGTGTGTGAATGGTGGTTTATGAGTCATACTTAATGTAATCAATTGGATTTAGTAGATATCTATATTTGGATTGACTAGTAGGATAGAATTTATTAAATGTTGTGCTAGAAAATACACTATGAGCAAGTTGGTAGGTGAGGAAAGGAAGACTACCTTCCAGAGCCAGGAATGAAAGAGACAATCATGTCTTTGACCAGCAGTGGTGATACTTAATAAATGCGTGTCTCAAGTCTTTTAAGATTTGAGACATTGAAAGTCAGATCATAAAAGCCTTTTGTGAAGTTGAAAAAAATAATTGTTCAAGAACTCAAGATTATGCACAAAATGAATCCTTTGATATATCTACTGAAGTATTTCTTTGCTGTTTTAGAAATGAATTTAGCATTTGCTGTCATTTTTACCATGATAAGAATAATAACCATAAAAATATAAACCAGGTTCAGAGGTTATTTCTATATCCTGTTGCTTAAAAAACTATTGCAAGAATAGTGAACTGAGGGACACCTGGGTGGCTCAGTGGGTTAAAGTTTCTGCCTTTGGCTCCGGTCTTGATTCCAGGGTCCTGGGATCGAGTCCCGCATCAGGCTCTTTGCTCAGCGGGGAGCCTGCTTCCCTTCCTCTCTCTCTCTGCCTACTTGTGATCAAATAAATAAATAAAAATCTTAAAAAAAAAAAGACATCCTTTTAAAAAAAATAGTGAACTGAAGTAAAATTGCAATTTCTTTCCTCCAAACGCACAATATCTTCTTTTCTTTTCTTTTCTTTTCTTTTCTTTTCTTTTTGTTTACATATAATGTATTATTTGCCCCAGGGGTACAGGTCTGTGAATCATCAGGCTTACACATTTACCAGCACTAGCCACAGCACATACCCTCCCCAATGTCCATAATCCAACCACTGTATCCCTACCCCTCCCACCCCCCAGCAACCCTCAGTTTGTTTCCTTAGATTAAGAGTCTCTTATGGTTTGTCTCCCACCCAGTACCATCATGTTTCATTTTTTTCCTTCCCTACCCCCTACAACCTCCCGCCCTGCCTCTCAAATTCCTCATATCAGAGAGATCATATGATAATTTTCTTTCTCTGATTAACTTATTTCACTCAGCATAGTACCCCCTAGTTCCATCCACATTGTTGCAATGGCAAGATTTCATTTCTTTTGATGGCTGCATAGTATTCCATTGTAGATACCTATACCATCTCTTCTTTATCCATTCATCTGTTGATGGACATCTAGGTTTTTCCCATAGTTTGGCTATTGTGGACATTGCTGCTATAAATATTCAGGTGCACGTGCCCCTTCGGATCACTATGTTTGTATCTTTAGGGTAAATATCCAGTAGTGCGATTGCTGGGTCATAGGGTAGCTCCATTTTCAACTTTTTGAGGAACCTCCATGCTATTTTCCAGAGTGGCTGCGCCAGCTTGCATTCCCACCAACGGTGTAGGAGGGTTGCCCTTCTCTGCATCCTCGCCAATATCTGTCGCAAAAGCACATTTTCTTATGGAGAGTACTGTGGTCGATTTTAGCAACTATAACTTGGATTGAAACCAATACTCTGTATGTCTGTGCCATTAGTTTCCAATCCGTCTATGAAACATTTGAAGTCTCTCCTACAATCCCTTCTTGGGACAATTTGCAGTGTCATAAACAGAGAAAAACATCAACATCTGTATTTGCAATTTGTCTTGTTATAATTTGCACCAAGTATATGGAACTTCATTCTATCTGGCACGCTATAATAAAAAACAGAAGTCTCAAACTAGAAGCAAACACAAAGGGGCTAAATTAAAGTGTCTGTTCATCTATCACTCCACATGGTGAAGAATAGCCAACAGCCAATCATTCATCTGCCATTTTCTTCATGAACAAAGTAAAAAGAGATAGCTTACTATCAAACAGAGACATATTTGCTGAGAAATCAAGTCATACATTATACTGCTATACATTCATGTAAGTGAATCAATGTCTTAGACGATGCAGCTGTATTTCTACCTGCATATGAATTTTTTTAAAAGATTTTATTTATTTATTTATTTGACAGACAGAGATCACAAATAGGCAGAGAGGCAGGCAGAAAGAGAGAAGAGGAAGCAGGCTCCCCGCTGAGCAGAGATCCTGATGCAGGGCTCGATCCCAGGACTCTGGGATCATGACCTGAGCCACAGGCAGAGGCTTAACCCACTGAGCCACCCAGGCACCCCTGCATATGAAATTTTGAATACTCTCACCATCACCACCAACTATGTTACCCTCCCCTCCTCTTCTGGGGAGCAAAAAAATATTCCAGATAATTGTTCCTAAATCCTAGCAGGTACACAATTTGCAAGGATTTACAAACTTGATGGCTATCATTAATAATCATTTGAGAATTGAGCTACCAGTTTTAAGAAAGGGGGAAAAGTGAAGGAAGCCACCATAGAAACGAGCAGGGAAAGAAATAACCTCCTTGTGCCTGAATATACATACACGAACACATAACCGTACACGTGCAGATTTATAAATGGCAGGCCTTCAAAGTAACAGTGGGGGAAAAATGAAATAAATGCAACTGTTTTGTAAATTAACTCTCAGGGAAAAAGATAATTACATTATTGGATTAACAGGGGCAACTTAGTCACTTTTTTTCCCCACGCAGAATGCAGCTTGTTCATATCAAGGCATGTCATCACACTCCCAAGGTATTTATTAGGTGACATTTTCATAAAAATAAAAAAAAAGTATTAAAAAATGGAAAGCTGACAAATTTGATTTAAATGGATACTGAACTCCAGGCAAACGTGTCGTTTGAACTCGGCCTGATTTGCCGCTGCTGCCAGGAAGCATTAAAGTACTAGTGAGTGGTCGGTATGTGCTCCTGTATCCCATGTCAGGCTGCGCAAGAACGCTCCTCTCTTCGAAAATCATATTGTTCAAAATAAGTGACAAAGCTTGAGCAGGCCCTTCAAATCCATAAAGACATCTGGAGGGACTGAAGCATGCTTATAATAAAACCAGGGTCTCTAAAATAGAGGCCAGAGCTCATGTAGCATCTTGCCAAGTAATCAGATAAAAATGATTACACAAATTTCCAACAATGAATTCCTTCTGCATTTGCTGAGTGAGCACATTGGGAAGGGAGGCACATCTTTAGAACCATACTTTAATCTATCAGACTTTCCTGTGGAGGATTTATACGCATTTGTTTCCTCTTTCTCCTCTGCAATGCTCTTTCTGAACACATCTTGAGAAGCCCTTGAAATGGAAAACTTAAGCTTAAACCCAGACTTAGAGCCAGGATCCGTTTTTTGACAAGGAAAAAAGAGAAAAAAATCATCCCAAACTTCCTTGTCACTATCCCAGCAAATATCCTATCTATCATAAGAATTGTGGTTCCTGGATAACAGATTAGGCACATCAATAAAATACTGTAACCACAGTTTGAGACACATGCCCTGATACGTACCAGGTCAGAGGTGGACCAAGTTCTTGTGGAATCCTGAGGATATTTATCACTGGCCAAGCTTCAAACTGAGTTTTAAATTTTGTCAGACATGAAAAACTGCTACCAGATGGCGTCAAGACAATTTCTCTCTGTGTTAAAATCACACACTTAGGTATAGTCACTGGTAAAAATCAAATAGTCCAAACACCAGTACACCCCTGGCACCATTCCTACTGCAAGGTAGGAGGTATTATTATGATATGTGTCTCTTTCCAATTAAGAACGACCACACAACTAACACAGAGTAGCCCAGTAACGCAATTAACAAATGATGGTTTTCCAGGGCTGTAAACTATCCCAAGTCCAAGGACAAGAGAAAGTTTGACAGAGGCTCACTCCCTGACAGCCCCATCTCCACCCTGTACCTCCTTCAACTAGATGAAAAATTAGTTCATACTGTGAGATGTTCAGTTCCTGCTTTTGAAAAGAACCTCTCCTCCAAATTATTATAAATTCTCATATTATGTGGCTAAACTCCATTCTTCAATTAACCTCACAATGTAGTACAAACATGTGGGATGTGAGAAACCATATACTATTGGTTCCCAGAGTACTAAGTAGAAGGCATAAAGCAACTTTCAGAAGGAGGGTATGAAAATGCCCAGGTTTGTAAAATAAACTAGAAAAATGTTATATGTTAGAAAGCACAAGGAAGCATGTTATTACTAATTAATTTGTGATATGTTTGCTTTCGAAGTATTTTAGAACATAGAAATTACTGCATTTAACAACACAAGTATTTATTTAGCTCTCATCTGTTATGGCATTTCACTGGGTAAAATGGGGGTCTAGGGATCTAGTCTCATAATTCTTCTAGCTGTGAAGATGAAAATCTCATTCTCTTTTGAAATGTGGACCTGAGGAGGAACAGATGAATCCTGGCACTGGGCAACTGTAGATGTAGTGTATCACAAAATGCTGGGGGAATTCTTCTGTTTAAATCATTCTGGATACCCAGAATATCTAATTAGGGTTCCTCTTCCCCCACGAGTCCTGCCTGCTGCACTGTCAGAGTGAGAGACTCATGTAATTTTAATTACCAACCTTATCGCAGAGCAAAGTTTTCACTCTAGAAAGTGGCCAAATTACAGAACTTGGGCATTTGGGTTCATTTCCTAGAAAACTATCACTTTGGTTAGGGTTCTATTTCCCCACACCTCAGTGGAGCCCAGGAAAGATTTTATTCTATGCTCCAATAATTACTGGCAAGAGAATGGTGCCTCCCTCTGTCATCACACAAGAAAAAGCCCATGAAGAAGATCCCGGGGAAACACGAGGATGGGGTAAAGTGAGGTCATGACTGGCAACAAGAAAACCATCTAGTCTTTGAACACAAAGATTGTAAATGTCTACTGATTTTCAAACTTATTATTTTTGGCAGGGTTGCATATGTTCTCTGTGCTCATTCCACGAATCTGGCTGATTATTATTCCAATCACCAGAGGAAGAGAGAGTCACATTAATTTGTAGTAATTAATAGCACTGATGCATTTGACAGCGCATGTTAACAAGCCTCTTTGATTGTTTGGATCTCTAACTGCGGCCCTTCTTGTTTGCATCACCTCCAAGGAATTCATAATATCAAAGCTTAACGGTATCTGATACTTGTCAAAATGCAATTTATAAAAGTTTAATTCTTTTATTGATTTAGTTTGGTTTTGATGCCTGCAGAGTCAGCTCCCTTGACAGAACTTAGCGGATTCAAATGCTTGTCACCAGCTCGGCCTCCTTTTTGCAGGGAACAATTGCCATAGGCCAAGCCAACAGGCATGGTTTAATTGCCATTAATTAAAAGCATAAATCTCTTTTTTCTTCAGTTGCTCTGCTCTTAAAGGGGGCTGCACATATCTCTCTTTTCCTGTGTTTGTCAGAACACCTTCTGGCAAGCAAAGTTAACCCATTCCATCTTTCTAAGCACTTTCTGGGGTAATCTTTTGAAGCATTGCTCTTATGATCTGATGTGAAATGCATGCGGTTCGGTGATATTTAACAAACTGGATTTCTTCTTTATTGCAGTATAATGAGGTCAAATGAATCCCTCCATGGGTTGTATACATGCTTAAATGGTTTTTGCACCAAATTCTTTTTGACAGCAAATAAAACAGGAGCCAAACAAAACATCAGCTACTTAAAATTAGACGGGCGGGGGGGATTGGATGAGAATGGGCTTTTAAAACAAAAACACATATATACTTTTTAACGTGAGGCGCAAGTAACCTTCCAACAAAATAAATCTGCCTGGTCATTTTCAGATTGGAAGCAATTAGTGAGATTCTTGAGAGAAGGGAAGTGCTGAGCTTAACAGAGCCCAAATGATTATACAGTAAATATTATTCCAGCTCCGTTTACCTTCTAGTATTATCATTAAGTCTATTTCATTTAGAAGGGACCTAGTGATGTTGTGAGCAAGGTAAAAATAATGAGGAGAACTCATCGCTCACTTTGATGGGGGAAGGTAAAAAAGGGTGGGTGAAGTGGGTAGGCTCTTTTTATTATTTTTTTACTTGCCCACAATTATCGTATGAAATGATTATCCACCAGGCTTTGCTATTCAATGGCGGTGTCAAAACAATTCGGTTTCCCCTGGCTGCCAAGCGCC
>NC_081570.1:77022561-77075061 GCF_022355385.1 Mustela nigripes | reverse complement strand
AATGTGCTTCCTGCTCTCTGAGCAGTTCTGATCGTGTACTCAGACTGATCCGGGAGGAGGAATCTGACAAAAGGAAAACAGCAGCTCTAAACGATTGGATTATGGGGGAGGGGCAGAGGAGAGGAAGAAAGTTTACTTCTTTGTTGGGGGAAGGAAGGACTAGAGGCTTGGATTCGGTCATTAGAGCGTCGCGGAGGCGGGCGGCTTTGGGGGTGGGGGGGCGAAGCGAGAGTGCGGATGCGGGTATCACCTGGGCGCCCCGGCTGGGCTGGAGGCACCTCTCCCACCCTCCCCGGTGGGACGGGGTAGGGGGTAGGCGCCTCCTCGGGTCTGGCCAGGCCGCGCACAGCAGAGTCCCCGCACGCCGAAGCCACGATTCGGCGGTTCAATACGTTTTCACCCGGATTAGAGGCAGAGGCTGGTGGCTCAGTGTAAATGTCACGCAGCAGCTTTTAATAAAGAAATGTTCAGATTGTTAGATTGCGCGGTACAGTGTGAGTTCTGTGCCCCCCCCCTTTCCCAATCCGGCTTCAACCTCACCACCCCACCCCACTCCCATTCCCGAACACATACCGCACCTCATCGCGCGTTACAAATATATTACATATTCAGAGTGATCTTGCCGCAGCGCCCGCGGGAGGGGCATTCTCCCCAAACTTAACATCCACCTCGCCGAGGGCTGCAGGACGCCTGGGCCGACCGCGGGCACCAAGAGGAGGAAATAGACCCACAACCGACCTGCTTAGCGGGCGCTTCTTTTTCACTCCCACCCAGGAGTCTCGGAAAGAAATTCCCATTGGGAAGGGGATCCTAAAAGCGCCGAGCTGGGGGGCGGGACCTCCAGTTCTCGGCCAAGGGGCTCCAGTTAATGAGTATTTTAATTCTTTCTCATCGGCCCTCCCAAACCTTAAAAACCTAACCAATTGAAGGCACACACACAACAGGGGAAAGGTAGCAAAATCAATCCGCCGAGTTCAAAGAGCCGAGGCGCGGGAGCTGGCTGCGGGGTGCTCGGCGCTGGGCAGAAAGCACAGTAGAGGGTCCCCTGGACCCTGCCGAGACGGCGGACCCCACTCAGCAGATATCTTGCGGTCTGTGTGTGTGTGTGTGTGTGTGTGTGTTGGGGAGGCGGCACACCCTAATCCATCCCACTGCTTGCCTGTCTCCTCTCCTCTGCCAGCCCAAAGCCGCCCATCCTCAGAGAGAAAAATGTGAGTGTGGGCACATTACGCACCATTAGGGAGACACTACAGTTTTAATGTGGCCTAATTAGTGCCGCTAACCGAGCAAATATTATTATATTGAATAATGATAATATGATGAAAATATTAATGCTTTTGAACTTTGCACGTGGGAGCCGTTCCTTCGGTTCTCCCGGGACACCCCAAGCATGCTCAGACCCACTAGCAGACGCCGTCCGAGACGCATCTCTGGGAAGGCGAGCCCACAGGCCAGCTGAGAACATACGTGTGTCATCGCAGACACATTAACACACCCTGGGCCACGCCACTTATCACCCGCCACGCAAAAGACCTCCTTCTAACGGCGTCCCCCCCCCTTTTTTTCCCCCCTCTCCTGTAACGGGCGGTAAAAAGCTAAGCCATACAGGAGTCCGCCGGGGTCCCTCTTCAACTGAGCTTCTGCTTTGCACCCCAGGAATGTTGTGGTGTGCGCGCCGGGTGTGTTTTGCCTTAACTACGGCCTCCAGGCAGGTGGAGTTGCAGGAGGACCCCACTTAATTAGCATTGAAATTCACAGCCCCCTCTTGTTGCCAAATACTTCTCCCTTGGGAATTTGGTGAAAAGTAGGCATTTAACAATTAGGATATGCGGAAGGCTCCTCAAAATAGAGATTCAAATTCTTGATTCTCTTAGCGAGTTTGGAGAATCAAAGCCATGAGGAAACGTGAACGGGTTGGCTGGGAGGCAACTTAGTGGCTGGAAATGGTGTGCCCGCGTCCCGCTCGCTCTTCCCTTTACGCACTCCACCCCATTCTTATGGAGCCCAAGAAGACAGAGCCAAGGTGGCTGGCTAGCCTGACCTTGCTGCCCGAAGACAACCCAGTTCTTTCCTGGTTGCTGGGCTGAACTTGGGCAAGGGCCTAAGACCTGCGTTCCAAGTAAAGCGATCGCTCTGTCCGGAGAAGTGGGGATGAGTGGTCCCGGCCAGAGAGCGCCCCCTCTCGGGCTGAATTGCTCCCTCTCCCCGCTTGCGGCTCATAGTTCGAATTCCTGCACATTTGGGGGAAGCTCCTCCCGGGAACCAACGTGCGGGGTCGCTGATCCAGTTCTCTCCCACGCAACCTCTTCTTCCCCGCCGGGTGAGTCTGGACTAGAAATCGCCTCCTAGACACTTGTCCGGTTCATCAAGTCCCAGGGCAGGGGCGGGCTGTTCCGCAGAGGTGAACCTTGGAGTTGGAGGAGTTGGAGGGTTCTGTAGACCTCAGAGGCTGCCAGGGCGGTCAGAGACCGCCCCACACCTCCCTAGGTCTGGGAATCCAACCCCGCCCTCACCAGAGGCAGGAGCCGGGGCGGGGAGCTTTCAATTTGTTCCAGTGATGGCTCTAACTTAATAAGGCGATTGATTAGCGCTCAAAGTGCCGTTTTAATTAGCCGCTTGTTAATTAACATCGCAAATGAATTTCCCCTTCTCTGATTGGCATTTTCGCCCAGCGCTCTGAGGCTTTCGTTTCTCCTCTGCCTCCGCCCCTCCATTCCCTCTTAACCTCAGGAGTTGATACAAGATTCAGCTACCTTCCCGAGCTTTAGAGGCCTCAGAATTCTTTTTATAGTGGGACGTGACGGTGTCACACGGAGGTCCTTTCATTTCCCCGGGAGCTGATCTTCAATGGGCAATGATTTAGTTGAGGAGTGAAATAAAACCGACTCCCCATCCTCTTCCAACAGCCTCCACTTTCTCATCTCCTCTATTTCCACCCCTGCCTCTAAGGAAGACTTCTTTCTCCTCCCACATCGAGAACCCTAGAAAGAAGAAAGGAGGAGACGAGTTGTAGTTTGAGGAGGTGGGCCATCTCTGGGGCTGTAATCAAACCTGCTGCAAAATTCTGCGGCTGAGGTCTGTGGGCATGCGCAGTTAGTCAGTTTCTGTTCCCTCCAAGGTGCTCTTCCCGAAGCAGCGATCTCTAGAGCCAACATATGCCTACAAATTACAGCCCAACTCCATTCTCAGGAGATTAAAAGTATGGACAGTTTGTGGACATTTTTGCACAGTTGATACTCTGAGCTACCATATAAATCCCTCTACTTGGAATGTACCTCCCTTTTCTTTTGCATGACTGAAGATGCACTGTATTTCCTTCAGGAAGCCTCTGTATTCCCCCAACTCCTCCCAAGGCAGGCGGGGCTCCCCACTCTCTCTTTTGCGCCCCCAATGTAGCAGGCGTCTTGGCAGCGATGACAATTTCCATCACACTCAAGCTCTCCTCAACTCTCGGAGGTGGGTTAGTGTCTCATTCTCAAGCACCTGGCATAGAAGGCACATACAGTACTGTTAAATGACTGAGTGAATGAACAAAATGAGTGAGGGAAGGAGGATGGGAAATCAAACATGGTTACTGTACGTTGCCTGTAGCTAGAAACAACTGCTACCTTTGCGTTGTTCATTTGTCGATCTCTTGCTTCAAATTTTGTAAAGAGCTTTTTAAAAGAAGGTCTAATTTGGTCATCACAACCACCCTGCTCCAGGTAAGGACTATTTTTTCCTTTACTAGAGAAGAAAGGTGGTGATCAGAAAGGTTAAATGCCCTACTCAAGAGCATGGGAAAGTGGAAAAATGGGATTAAAACTCCCTCTTCTAGCATTCTTTCTCTCCATCTCCACTGGCCTTCATTCTGATCACTCTGGCATGACACACAGCTAACATCCAAAGGAGAGCCAGCTTCACTAGATCTCTGCTAAAGTGTGGATCTTTAAAGCTGTGATGAAGCTCATGGCTATCACAAATTTTCTTATGATACCAGAACTCTCTCTCAAAACTTTTGTTCCTCTAGAACAAAAGTGATTGCGAGTGATTGCTAGTTATTGCAAAGACTATCATTTTAATTTATTATTCCGTTAAAAGTTCTCAGTTACCTTATTCTTTTTCATCTATTTACTTTTCTCTCTCTGCTCCCAATCTCCACTCCCCTGGTTTCTCTCTATTTAAGGGACTCAATTTCAGGATTTTCATGTCTTTCTCTTTACTACATTTTGTTTCCAAGCATATAAGCATCAAGTCCTTAAGCAGCTGGAAATATATTCATATACTGAAAAGAAAAATAAAGAAAACTTCCGACGTTCCTGTAGCTTTGAAATGTTGAGAGGTCACGCTATCATCAGGGAGCCATCCTTAGAAGAGGGAGAGCTTATTTGTACATCTTGCATCTTTTACAGAAAGAAACAATAGCCTGCTTTCTCGGCTCGGGGCTCTTGGCGCCGCCCAGTGGAAGGAAGCGCCTTTGCACTTCATTCCCGTCAGTTGGCATTGTCATCATGCAGACACTTGCAGACGTTCAAAATAAAAAATGATTGGAAGAAACATCATTTCCAAATTCATCGTAATCTATAGATGCATTTCTTCAAAGTTCACTTCCTTTAAAAAACTGATGCTCCAGTTTAAACACAACGCCAAACCTCCCTTGTTAAAGTGAAGGAAGGAAGATACATGTATTAAGGAACAAAACTTGTTAAAATCATGAATGTTTGAATTATTATTTATGGTGGGGAGTGAGCACTGACTGACTCACGACTGACATGTCCTTCAAAGCAGAAGGAAAAGTTTGCTCTCTATTATCCACATTCGGCAAATAACTGCTTTCTGTGCAAGAATTCCAAAATCTTCCAAAAATTAAAGAATTTTTCTTTCTTCATTCGTCTTTTTTTTTTTTTTTAAGGAAATGAAGGTTTGAAAGTGGAAGATCATTTTGAAACCTATGTCGCTTTAGGGACTATATTTATTTGTATCTTAAATTCAGTGGTAAAACCTGAGATTAAATCCAGTTAATGTATTTCTTTTCCTCTACGTCGGAATTGAAAATATGATTAGTCTACACCCCGTTCTATTTCTGAATTTATATTTTTAAAATAAAAAGTTAATTGTGTTTGCTCTGCTTTTCGTATGAGATTTCTTGGGCATATGGATTATATATACTCTCAGGGGGAAAAAAAAATAATGGCAAAAGAGGGAAGGAGAAAAAAAGAACTGAAAAAAGTTAAGGAACAAAAACCCAGCTCTGAAGAATTTGTTTTTCATTAAGTTTGCAATCTGGTCTTTGAGTCCCTCTTTTAGATATTCAGGCCACCACTAGCATATCCTCTCTAGTAGGGACCCAAAGATAGGAGCCTTGATAAAAGTCAAGGTTGTGTTATCCCCTCACAATTGTGATGCGGAAAGCTGATCCCCTAACATCCCACCCAAAGAAACCTCCTATGATCTTAACCTTTTCTTAAGAAAACAGGATCTGAGACCTTCACAAGGTGGGGCCTACTGGGCTTCCATTTTCTTTGCTTTAGAGTTTTCATAAAAGGAACACCACTCTTGTAAAACTTTCACCGTCCTCTCACCCTTTCTTTTTAGATTTCATTTTTTTTTCCGTAGGGTCATATTTCTACCTCCCCTGCTAATGTTGTGAATTATTCCAAGCAAAAAATCCTGTTCAATTGTCCAACACAAGCTGTGCAATCAGCCTTTTGAGCTCTTGAGTCATTTTAGGCGTCGGAAGAAAACAAAAACAGGCTTAAATGAATTATTTATCAAGGTCGAGAATAACTGATTTGTGCAGTGCCGTTAGTTCTGGATCTTAGATTTTTCTCCTCCCCACTTCCCACCCAGAACAGTCAGTGAGGGAAGTGCGGGTGGAACCCCAGGTTTGGGAGGAAACGCACTCCGTTTGGGGAGTGACAGGTGATGTCAGAATGAGAAGAGCCCTAACTGATATTTAGGGAAGGGAGAATAAAGGGTAGCATACACCTGTAGTCTCGGGCGGTCCCAGCGCCTATCCCACAGAAGCCAACTGTGCCAGGGATGCGCGAGGGGGTTCAGCTCCACGGCCTTATGGGTGGGACACTGCGGCCTTCCATAAGACAGATGCCCGCGCAAGTCCGGGCGGTGGTTCCGAGATACCCGCCCGCTGGCAGGCCGAGGCTTGGCTGGCAGGCTCCCAGGAGGGTCTGGTCCGTGAGCAGTTTCCGCTCCAGAGGTGGCCGATTCAACCCCTCTCCAGACATCATCCCGGCCCTCTGCGGGTTCCCAGGCCAGAGGAGCTCAACCCCAGCCCGCGGGCCGACCGCGCGCTCCCGAGGGGCGCCCCGCACGCCCTCCCGCGGGCTACGGCCTGTGCCCGCAGCTCGCGCCGCGTCCCCGCCTTGGCTCACCAACCCCGGCTCCTCCGCCAAACTCCCCTCGCCTTATGAGAAAAGCGAGAGCTGCCCAGATTGAACATCTCGCCTTGGTCTTTTCTCTCCCTGCAGTTCTCCTCAGAGACAGACCCGGGAACAAACCGCACAAAGATAAGAAACAGCTCAACACACCCTTGAAACAGCGCGGGCTTTTTCTGGGTCAAACACAGCGAATTCCCTAGTAAAGAGCAGGAAGGATGACTCTCGAACCTACCCCCTCCCGGACCGAGGGCTCACGCGGGTGCCGTTCCGACAGAAAGGCAGCATCTTGTCCCAGGAGATCTTTCGCGTCCCGGACACCACCCGGTCGCCCCCCCTTCCCCCCGCCAGCCGCCCCCGTCCTCAACGGAAAAAAAAATCTGTTTCATAGAAAGGGACCTTCGGAACTGCAACTAAACCCCAGATTTCGGCCCAGCCCTTGGAGACTTGAAAGGCCATTTTCTACCATCATTCTGCACCTAGTCACGGAAGCGATGCCAGCCACTCAGATTCATAGGGTTCTTAAAATGGTAATTTGGAGTAAAATGTAACTCAAAGAACTTTGAATCATTCATTAGCACCTTATAATTACTCTGCTAATTAGGTTGACACGGCACTTAATCAGGAGTAATACGCCGTCTTGTCACTGGCACTTCCCATTACCCTGACATTCAACAAGAGACAGGTTGGAGACGTCCTAGAGAAAATAATGTAAGTTGATACCCTCCGACGAGGCGTCACAGTCATGCCACGCTCCAGGTCCCCAGTGGATCCACAGTGACTGTTTCCTTTCCAAATGAGCGCCCGGGTTGGGGGTGGGGGGAGAGGGAGAGAGAGAGAACTGGCGAGTGGTGAGCCGGAGCGCGTGCCGCGGCCCCGCCACCTGGGCTCCTGAGCCCCGGGCCAGCCGGACAGTGCACCATCGCCTTCCTCGCCACTAGAGAACGCCTCGGGGCATTATTTACCCCGCTCGGGAGAAAGTGTCTGGCCAGGCATTTCTTCCAGCACGGGCCCAGACTGGTGACCAGACTGGTGACCGCGGTTTGGAGCAGCAGGATCCTACCCCCCCACCCCACGCTTCCCGAGAGTGCAGAGTGGACGCGCTCTAACCGCCGTCGGGGACCCGCCGCCTAGGGGGCCACAGCTCGGGCGCCGGGCTGTCCGGGGAGAAATCAGAGCCCCGAGTCCGCCCGCCCACCCAGAGGTCCGGCTGCTGGAGTTACACTTTCCCGTGGATTCCTTCAGGGACCCCCCCCCTCCTCTGTTCTCAGTGTCCTTGGACTACACAAGCGCGTGTTTGGGGATGCTGCGAGGGCGGCCGCGCCGGAGTGCGAAGGTGAGCCCGCCAGATTCCTTTTCCCTTTCTGTCCTCTTTCTCCTCCCTCCTCGGACTCCTCGGGAGAACGGGCCGATCTCGACTTGGTGGGGTTTTTTGTGTTTAATTTTACCCCTCGGGTCCCTTCTCTAGTCCACCTCTGCTCTCCTCTCTGCCTTTGCCCTCACGCGTGATTGTGGACACCGGAATCACCGCAGGACTAGGCGTTCGGCTTTCGGCTGCACGCAAGGGGTTGAGCAGGTTCTCAAAAGAGCAGCGGGGCCGAAGCGGCGCTCGCTGACGGGCTCGCGAGCCGCGCGTCCATTGGCTCCCGGGACGTCGGCGTCGCTCGCTCGCGCGGGCGCGGCCAATGGGAGCGCGGGGCCCGGCGCGCGGCCTCGGCGGCGGGGGCGCGGGCCCCGCGCGGCGCGGAGAGCGGCGGCAGAGGCCGTGACGTCACGCGAGGGGGTCGGCGCCGCCCGCGAGCAGCCGGATTACAAGCGAACGCGCCCGGCAGCGGCCGGAGTCGCTCGGCGCCGCGTCTCCGCCGCCTCCTCCGCCTGCGCCTGCTCCTTCTTTTCCTTCTCTTCCTCTCCGTCTCGTGTTGCCGCGACCACTGCGGCGGTGTCTGCTCCACAACTTTCCAAGAAAGTTCAGAAACTCGGCTCCAGGGCGGCCGAGTCGCGCGCAGCAGCCACCTCGGGGAGCGGCCCGGGAGCTCCGAGGGCGCGCGACCGCCCGGGCTCCGCGGTCGCTGCACCTGCCAGGTCCGCCGCCGCCGCTGCCGCCTGGTGCCAGGCTGTGGGCAGACCCAGGCGGCGGCGGCAGCGGTGGCGGCGGCGGCGTCGGGGTCACCTCCCGCCGCCTGCGTCTTCGTCTGAGTCCCCTGCGCCGCTACCGCCGCCCCCACGTGCGCGGTCGTTCCTGGAGCGCAAGCTCCGTTCTTCCTCAACAATTTTTGTAACTTTCCCCCTCTCTCTTTCTTTCTCCCCTTCTCCCCACCCCTACTTTATGAATAAGGAAAACAAAAAGTGTCGAAAGTGTCCACCGGTTGCCACCCCCCCCCCCAT
This sequence comes from Mustela nigripes, assembly GCF_022355385.1. NCBI lineage: Eukaryota > Metazoa > Chordata > Mammalia > Carnivora > Mustelidae > Mustela > Mustela nigripes. The sequence goes on along the minus strand of NC_081570.1, from coordinate 77,066,302 downwards.
GATCCTTCCTTCCCTTCCCGCCCCACTTTTTTTGTCTTTTTAAAGCTGCGACAACATTGTTTAGTGTTTATTCTGTTTTACGATCGATAGCTTCCTTTGCGTGGTCGGGGCGGCTGCTGAGCGGCGAAGTGGCGTGGACCTCATGTAGAAATGACAACAATGGAAGGGGCCAGCGGGTCGAGTTTTGGAATAGACACGATTTTGTCCAGTGCCAGTTCGGGCAGCCCCGGCATGATGAATGGAGATTTCCGCCCGCTCGGCGAGGCCAGGACCGCGGATTTTAGGAGTCAGGCCACTCCGTCCCCCTGTTCGGAGATTGATACCGTAGGAACGGCGCCTTCTTCTCCCATCTCGGTCACCATGGAGCCCCCGGAGACGCATCTGGTCGCAGAAGGGCCCCAGCATCACCACCACCTCCACCACAGCCAACCGCCGCCGCCGCCCGCCGCGGCCCCCACGCAAAGTTTGCAGCCTTCTCCCCAACAGCAGCCGCCGCCGCCGCCGCCGCCGCAGCCGCAGCAGCAACCGCCGGCCCAGCAGCTGGGCTCGCCCGCCTCGGCCCCCAGGACTTCCACCTCTTCTTTTTTAATTAAGGACATCTTGGGCGACAGCAAACCACTGGCGGCGTGTGCGCCCTACAGCACCAGCGTGTCCTCTCCCCACCACACCCCGAAGCAGGAGAGCAACGCAGCACACGAGAGCTTCAGGCCAAAGCTCGAGCAGGAGGACAGCAAAACCAAACTCGACAAGCGGGAAGATTCCCAGAGCGACATCAAATGCCACGGTGAGTCGCGCCGCGTCGGCCGCCCGAGCCATCTAGTGTCTCCTGGACCTCTGGTTCTTGGTCTCCCCTGCAGACTCCCTCGAGTCTCGGCTGGGGAGTTATTCAGGGAGCTTCTGGGGCGATTGCACCCCGGTCGAAAACTGCAAGCGGGAGGAAGGCCTGGGCGTGCGACACGAGGACTCGTCCGAAGTTCGGTTTATTGTTACATAGCCACCTCTCAACCTTCACCGCCATCCTGCTCCTTTCTTTGTTTTATATAATTTCTATGTATTAGGAATAGGGAGGACGCGGAGGGGATTTGACCGGAATACTTTCGTTGATGAAAGGGAAGGACTGGAGATTTTTCTAGCTGAGACCTTGGGGGGTGGGGATGAGGGGAGGTGGGAAAGAGAGAGACCGGCTTAGCTAGCGTGGTGTCTAGGGGTGTGTTCACAACGTGGCATTTATTCTTTAATGCAAATTATTTCAGTACCCCCCCCCCCCACACACACACTGCATTTTCTAAACATCACAGGAATTACCAGATTTAATGAAGAAAAAATTTCCGAGTTGATTAACAAAGTAACTTTTTTTTTTATTATTAGATTTTGTTGAATGTAGGGAAGCCCCTATGGTAAAAATTTATAATCAGTTTTTCAGTTTTTAAAATGCCCTTCTCACTCCATGGCCCCTACCAATTATTTGTATTTCAGTAAGATTTTGTCTCCCTATAAGTAATTGAGAAATAGCATTTATGAAAGTAAAATCTTATGGAGTTGGATTTGTTTATTTTTGTAAAATCAGAAAATAGCAGTTGAAACTGTGCTTCAACTCCCTTTTTCCATTTTTTCCTCAATTACATAAGGAAGTGTTTTTGTCTTTGCACGACGAAAGAGTTTTAACATACCAGGAGATTTCTTTTTTACCTTTACTAATAAGTTCATTACTGTTATTAGTATTAACGGTTGCCATTTCTGGGAAAGATGTGTGCTGACTATCTGAAAGGTAGGATATTGGCTCCTCATTTTACTATTATAACATTAGCATAATAGTGCCCAAAACAGATGTACAGTCTGGCCTGGCGATTTTTTTGTGCACCAACCTCCCCAGTGGGTCAATTAGAGAGATTATTGTTCTTCCTGCAGGGAAGATCAAGGAGTGCAGCAAAAACGGGTACAAACAGAGAGGGATTGACATATCGATTTCCCAGCATTTCAGTAAAAAACCAAAGTTGACAAATAGAATCCGGAAATCTCTGGGCTGTCACCTGGATGGGCTCAGTGATTTTGAGCTCTACTTGGTGTCTGGGTGACATATTCCTCCCGAAGCTTTAAAAGACTTGACGCAAGCAGCTGCAGAGAACTTGATCCCACTATTTCCCAAGTGCATCTGGAAAGGGAAAGCAAATGCATTTAACTTTCTGTAAACAGAAAAAGTGAAATGAAAAAGGTGCCCCTTCCTCAAATAAACAAACACAACAACAACAGAGTAGAAAGGTATTAGGTATTTTGAAAAGTACCAAATCAAAAAAAAATGAAGTCATAGTGAAAACAGTAAAGGAATGGGACAGAATCTCCTCACTCCCTACCCCGTGAACGAAATAACAAAAGAACCCTATATTGTAAAATATTTTTTTTCTTTTTAACTTGCAAAGATGGGAAGATCAGACAACCTTTTAGAATCCTTTTAGTAGTTCTGCACAAAGTTCTAGACTCTTTGGCCAGAAATTGGTCCTCTTCCTCTTAAGGTCCTTGGCTAAGGTCCAAGTTTGTGTGTGATAAGGGTGGTGGGAGTATAGTCCCCCAAGACCAGCAGCTGGCTTGGGAATGTGGAAGTGTGTGCCAGGAGGACACACCACCCTTCCTATTCCACACTGTCTTATGGCTATGGGTTTCTACCATAGGAACAAAGGAGGAAGGAGACCGGGAGATTACGAGTAGCCGAGAGAGTCCCCCAGTGAGAGCCAAAAAGCCTCGCAAAGCCAGAACAGCTTTCTCTGACCACCAACTCAATCAACTGGAGCGTAGCTTTGAGCGGCAGAAATACCTGAGTGTGCAGGACCGCATGGACCTGGCAGCTGCGCTCAACCTCACGGACACGCAAGTCAAGACCTGGTACCAGAACCGCAGGTAAGGGATGTTGTGGGGGGGGGGGTGGGGGAGCAAAGGCGTCTGACCATCCAGGTCATGACTACTGAGCCGGTCCTCTTCCTTCCTGGCCCGGGAGACTCCAGGGACTCAGAGGCCCCAGAGTGGGCCCCTGGGGACTTTCTGGCTGGAGCAGGGATGAAGCACACCCCCCAGGTGAGAGGGACGTATGGAGCGGCAGCTGGAGTTTGGAACATTTTGCACTTCTGAGTGTCTTGGCATATGCTACTTTTCCTCTCAAACCCGAGTGGCTGGAATCCCTCCCCTCACTTTGCCCCCAGATCCATTAAGCCACACCTTCTCAAATTGAGACATCTGTGCAGCTGACACTCGGGTCCGTAGAGCCTGTGCCATGTACCCTTTGGGCCTGCCCCTGGCTGGTTCCGAAGGTCTGCAGCTGGTCACACAGCCTGGCTATTTCGATCCAGGAGGAGCTGCCCCACTGGCCTCAGCTTAAATGTCCTTGCCTTGGCTTTTGAGACAGCCAGCCAGACAGGCTGAGGGTCTGTCCCTTCCCTAGATTTGTCACCTCAGAGCCTGCCAGGAACCACTGCCTCCACTGAAAGGAAATCCGGAAAGGGGTTGGCAGCGCTTGCAGGCTCTGAACTGTAGCGAGGACCCAGGCAAGCTGAGGCTGAAGTTGTGCCGTATTTCGAAGCCTGGCAGTAGACACCCTTGTCTAGATTTTTTCCTCCCCCTCCTTTTCTCTCATTTGTCTTCTAATCGTCCATAAGTGCAGTTGGAAATGCCCATCCAGTTGTCATCTTTACCATAATTTTCTGTCTCATTACATACGGCTTCAGCCACCCTAATTCTGTCGGAAAACATTAGTGTCATTTGTAGCCAATTTAAAATGGGCGACATGTTTATTAATTTGGCTGAAGCTGCTGGGTATGGATGGCCCACCAGCCCTGAGCTCCTTCATGGGGCATTTGAGCAAAGGCCTGTTGGCTTCTTCTTCCTAGCGGGGTACTGTGGAGGAGGGAGGAGACCAAGAAAAGCTGATCACAGGTTTTAATTGTTACTCTCTCTCAGAGGAGAAAATATCTTGAAATGCATCCCCCACCCAAATGGCCCCGAGGTGCTGTCACCTTGGGAGAGCCCTCCTTCAAATGAATTTAATTTTGAAACATTGGTGTGTGCCTTCCTTGCCCCAAGCGCCCCCACCCACTGTAAGGTCCTGTGAGGCTGTGGAGAGGGACGTGTCTCCACAGCTCTGGGGACTGAGAGGGACAGGGTCTGAGGCCCAGGAGTCTCTGTGTCCTTTTGTTTATGGTTTCTTCTCACTTGGACTGGAGGAAAGGGGGAAGGGCAGAGAGTGGACACTCTGGGATTGTGGGGGGCCCTTGGGGGAAAAGAATTAGGGGAGGAGGGAGAAGACCGCCTATAGAAAGACTGGTCTCCATTGGCCTTCAGGAAAGTTTCAGGAAGTAACCCAATTGTAAGGGGCAACAGCAGAACAGAGAGGAAAAGGCAGGGAAGCTTACAGAATTTCATTTACGAATGTCTCAGACATTAAGGGTGTAATTTATGAAACTGACATGAATTTGGGCCATTCTGTGAGCAAGAGGGTGGGGAGGGGGCCTAGGAGATGTGCTTCATTCCTCGTTCTCAGAGCTCTCGCAGTCTGCAGTCTCTCTGTGCCCCAAGAAAGAGAAGCCTGGAGAGGGTGAGAGAAGAAAAGGTCTGGTGCCTGGACTGTTCCCACAGCTGCGGGGTGCGCGCACGCCCGCTTTTTTTCAGGACCAAGTGGAAGCGGCAAACCGCGGTGGGCCTGGAGCTGCTGGCCGAGGCGGGGAACTACTCGGCCCTGCAGAGGATGTTCCCGTCGCCTTATTTCTACCACCCAAGCCTGCTGGGCAGCGTGGACAGCACCACGGCCGCCGCGGCTGCCGCAGCCATGTACAGCAGCATGTACCGGACTCCCCCCGCGCCCCATCCCCAGCTGCAGCGGCCCCTGGTTCCCCGCGTACTCATCCACGGCCTGGGGCCTGGGGGGCAGCCAGCCCTCAACCCCTTGTCCAGCCCCATCCCAGGCACCCCGCACCCCCGGTGAAGAGACAGCGATCTACCGCGCTGCAGTCCCTTCCCTTCCCGTCCCCACCCCGACCGGCCGGACAGCTGCCCTCCTCGCCCCGCACCAGGCCGCAGGGCCTCTCTCGGGAGCAGGAGCGACCCCGGGAAGCCGAGAAGTAAGAGAAGAAGCCGTTCACCAGTGGGAGGGGGGCCCCCAAAGAGGAACCAGCCCTCTGCTCTCATCTCCCCAACCCCCAGAAACAGGGCTGGGGAGCTCCCCACAGCAGTGTGACTGGGGAAAACGCCGACCCCACGCAAAGTGCGACCAGTAAGTGAAAACATCAACTAAAACAGAACCTCAAGCTCTTTTTAAAAATGACTTTAGGGACAAGCAGGAGGGAGGGACGGGGGAGGGTAAGGAGGGAAGTATGGAGGGCACGGAGAGGAAGCCGTAGAGGCAGAGAGAATTGTAGATGGACAGACAGCCTCAATTCTGAGGCACAGGGCGTTGCTGTGGACATTCCGTCTGCCCCAGAGAAAAGAGGAGGGTAATTGAGAACTTTGCACTGATTTCTCATGACCTTTTTTCTTTTGGAAAAGTGGCATGCTCCATAATATGAAAAAAAATGTACATTTGAAAGACTGAGTGATAAGTGATATATCATATTTATTATATGTTGTCCAAAAAAGAGTCACTTATATACGTTAGTAAAACATGATTTTTCTTTTCATGTCTTTTTGATTCAGTAAAATAAATGCTTAGACAAAAATATAGATTTTTTTGTGATTGAAAATTACAAAAATAAAGTTTATCTTTTTTTAACAAGCGATGAAATTCAAGGGAGCTGATTTTACTAAAGCAGAATGTACTGTGATGAGATGCCTGACTTGATTTAGGGGGAAAAAAAATCCCTCTGGTAATACTAGGAATTTATAAAATCTGTAAAGACTTTGGGTTGACTTATATAAAAACAGCTCCAGTTTTCCTGCTGGCCTCTTCCGAGCAGTTATTTGATGTGTGAATTCCTTTCTTTTTTAAGTGGATGATTTCAGAGCAGCCGGCCAGGCCAGGAGAGAAGTCTCTGCTCGTAGGCTGTTGATGCCGGCCAAGTGGGCCGCCAACTTTCCCCGCTCCTGGCCTGCCTGCCAGCCCCAGCTGACCCGGGGCTCTCTGCCCCTCCTCCTCCTCCTGGGGCTCTTCCCCGGGGCAGTGAGTGTCCCCGGCGCCGGGCAGCGGGCGGCTGAACGCTCCTCGGGCCTCGCAGCTGTTCCGTAGCCCGCAGCCCAGCGGCCAAGCGGCGGTGGGACAGCCTGAGAGCGGGCGGCTACGGGGAGCGCAATTAGTGCACTGGGGGGCCTCAGAGAGGCCCAGCTAACAAACCCTCGAGGCGTCTTTGATCCTTGCCTTCGCATTCTCCGGCGGGCGTCGGCCCCCAGCCCCTGCGAACCTCTGGTCCTAGTGAGTTCGTTGTGCTGGGATGCCTTGGAGCAGGAATCCAAGTCCAGCCAGGACCGTGGTGCCAAGCTTTTTATCAGTATCCTTGCAGGGGTTGGGACCACAAAATGAAAGGCCCTGCCCAGAGGGTGGAGGAGGTCCGATGTCTGCTCTAGGAGTGTGTGTGTGTGTGTGTGTGTGTGTGTGTGTGTGAGAGAGAGAGAGAGAAAGAGAGAGAGAGAGAATGGGGTGTAAATATAGGTAGTACCTGTGCCCTGGCTTCAGGTGCACCCCACCAGAGTGGCTCCCCACTAGGCTCAGCGCTCAAGACAACTGAGCAGGGGATCAGTTCTAGAGCTGCTTCCACCTTCTGCAGCTCCAGGGTCATTTCCTGAAGGGCTAGAGTCAGATCCCCCATCTGGATATTCTTATGTCTCTAGCCTCACACCTGCCCAAGTACAGTGTCAAAGGGGTAAAACATGCAGCTAAAACACATCCAGACCCATCCTCCAACTTTCTCTGATACTGAACCTTAGTGGAGTTAAAAACATGTTTTTAAAAAGTGGAGTGCTGTGGGAGTGTGTATTGGGGAGGGGTGGGAAGGAAGAAGGAAAGAAAGAGGTGAAATCCAGGAGGAGATTGCCTCAGGCGCCTTGATCAGACCTTGGCTAATTAGGGAGTGGTTTGCAGATTTCTATCTAGCTCATCAATTTGCTTTAAAAGTGGTCTTGGTCTCCGTTGATTCTAACAAAAGGGTCTGGATTGGCCCTTCTCATCTTCTTCCTGCTGAGCCAGGGCAAACTCAAGACAGCTGGGGTGGGCTGGAAACTGGGCATCACTGGGTCCAGTGGGGAATGCCCAATGCCTGGGCACTCTAGGAGACTCACCTTGTTCCAGCTTAGCTGCTGTTGGGTTTAAAAATCAAGTTTCAATAGTTCAAAATGGTCTGCGTGGGCCTAAATTGGCACTTTCCAAAGCCAGGGCAGGGTTGGGGGGTTGGCTATAGCTTTTATCTGCACTTGTCCCAGGGCCAGTCAGCTTTGGGCACAAGAGGGACCTGGGAAGGCACCGGAGTTCACACATAACATATTCCCTATGAAGAATGACCTCAGGTCCAGTTGGGAAAAACACATAAACAAACCTGCAAATACAAACAAGGCCAGAGCACCCATCTGCTACCAGCAGCTCACCAGCCACTCTGCAGAGGAGGCTGTCTGCTGTCCTTTCACTCTCAAGGCTGAACTTGGACTCTAGGTAGACAATGGGGGGGGCAGGGGGGGATGCACTGTGTCTATAGAAACCAAGGTTTCTTAATTAGCTTTATATTCCATTGCTGTTAGCCATTACTCTGGATGCACCAGAGTCTTCCTAAATTGGCTTTTCTTCCAAGTCATGTTTTCTTCAACCCCTGAAGTTGGGCAGCTAAAAGTGTCAGTTCCCTTCTAAATATGTTTTGAAATTGGCAAATTGGCTGTTGGGGGTGGGCGTAGTTTTAGGATGAAAATTGAGTGGCCGAATTTCTTTTCATTCTGCTTCAGTGCGGCAAAGCACACCTCAGCAGGTGCCCTTCCATTCAAGCCTCCCCAAACTATTGCTTAAAAGTCAAATGCAAACACATCCTTTTCCTCAGAAGGGGTCTCTCTGTTCTTCTGTGCTTGCCCTACAAAGATGGGGGTTGGCTGAGAGATGAGGAGTGCAACCCTAAGTTTCCTGAAAAGCAAGGAACAAAGATAACAGGCAAAGGTCTTTTCTCATGGGAGATGTGAGTCCGTTGTAGAGGCCCAGAGGACAGCTGTTCCTGGGAGCTGTGCTCCTTTTCTTTTCCCCTAGTTTCACTTGGTGTCTGAAGAGCGCTCTAGACTTTATTTGGTTTGGTCCTGTGATTAACTTGGGGACTAACAAAAAAGGGGCTTGGAGTGGCAATCTTCGCTTCCTACAGAAACCCAGGAAAACGAGCTTGTTTCAGAGAGGTGTTTAAACACCTACAGTGACCCCTTTAGATTTGCCCACCCCCCTGTCAGCTCCAGGACCCCACCTAACCTAACAGAAACCTGTAGTCAGTGTGAAGTGAAAAGTTGAATGCCTGGCCAGCAACCAGCCAGTCTAGTCCAAACCAGCAATTTTCAGTGAGTTGTAAAGTAACGATTGTGGTTTGTCTTTAGCCTCCAGCAAATATACCTACCACCTTGTATCAGTTTATTTTTGCTCCAACCCTTAAAAAGAAAGCCTACACTATGGCAAATTAGACAGCAGATTTCCTCTGTTGCAAATAAAACCCACTTACCCTCAAACCAAGACTTCCCTCCTCTCTCCCTGCCATCTGACTCCTTGCCTAGGCAGCTCTTCCCCAAGAGTCTGCTGAATCCCACCTCCCCTCTTTAAACGGGTGGCTTGTGAGTAGTTTGTTTTGTTACATTTTTAACTTTCTAAAAATATTTGGAAAAGCTCTCCCCAGGGCTAAGGAAACTTTAGTTCCTGTTAAGCCACGTGGTTACAAAAATATACTGGAAGAGAGCTACATAGTTTTCTAAAAAGCCAGGCAGGCTACAAGTCAACGTGCTTGGGAAGAGACTGACTTGACTACTGGTGGGAATGGGCAGGGGCAGGATGGAGACTCCAAGCGGACTGATGTTTCCTGCATAGCTGTGAATTCTTAGTAAGGGAAAGCAGGCTCTTGCCTTGGCTGTTGGCTAGAGAGGTATGAGCAGAAGGATGAGTGGGGGCTTTCCCAGGGGTTACCCTCATGGACCATGGAAAGTGTCTCTAGCCACGTCGAGTCTCCCACTAGGTCTTTGTCTGGTCCCACTTTCTTGGCCAGTTCCCCGCCTGGCTCTCTACCGCTTGATTCTTTCCCTGGAGTTGGGGCGCCTAGTTTGGGCCCACTGCCCCTCCCTTCTTTCTTCTGGCAGGCCGAACACCCTCAGGGCTGAGTAGGGGTAAGTGTGTAGGGCTGAGGGTGTGCGCTTTCAGAAAAAGGGAGGTGTCAACTGGCCTCTTGCATTGGAAAAACAGGTCAGCTGCCTCAGGGCGATGCGATGACCCAGAAGGGACTTTTTTCCTCCCCTCCTTCCGGCTGAATTTTGAAGGTCTTTATCGGTCTCAGTGTTGCTGGGTGGACCGTCTTGGCCAACACGGCGTTCTCAGTTACTTTCTTCTCCGCCTCCGCCGGTCTCTTCCCCGGGGCCTCGCTCTCCCGAGTTCCCTCTCCTAGCACCACAGACAGCTCCCAGGGCGCGCGATGGAGCGTAGCGCGGGGAGCTGCCGGGTTCCCCGCAAAGCCTAGGCGAGCGCCAGGGGCGCGCCGGGGAAGGGTCGACGGCGCCCGCGGGGGAGGTCCGCGAGGTGATTACAAAGAGCCCTCCCTCGCAGCGTTTCCTGATTAGCTCTAAGTCCAAACAGGGTCACATTCCAAAGAAGAAAATCTTCAGATCAATAAAGTAATTCAAAAACCCAAAGACTCGTGGTAAGTAGTGCTCAGTGACAGATCAACTCTAAACCGTCCCTATTTAATAAGTTCTTAGTGGAAGCCGACTGGGGAGGAGCGGGGCCTCAGGTCTGCGGCTTCGAAGCCCTTTCGCCGCGGACGCCTCGAGGTCGCCAGTGCAATCGCTCTAAATGGCGCTTTTTCCTTCCTCCGCTCGCGCTGCCCGGACTGCTCCGCGAACCGCCGCCTCGGCCGATGGAAGCCCAGGAGAAGCGCTCCCAAGGCGAGTGGAGCGGAGGCCGGGATTCCCACCGCTGCTCCCACCCCGGTCCTTCTTCCCGCAGTCCTGGGAGTCTCCCGGGTCCAGGACAGCGAGCGGGTCGCCTCCGCGGGAGCTCCCCTGAAGGAAAGGGACCTTCAAGGGCGCGAGATTGAGCTTGATTTACGATAAAAGGGCTTTGTCACTTTGCGAAGCTGATGGATTCCCACCCCCAGCTGCCCCTATCTCTGGCCGCCAGACTTGATTCTTTCGTGCAGAGGTCCTCCCCTTTCTGCTGAAGATTCGCGCTCACAATGCAGCCCGCGGTTTGAGCCGAGGCTCTCATGGTCCGCGGCAGCGCTCGGGCTCCAAGCCGGGTCTCCCACGGTGCGTGCCCCAGCCGAGACTCTGCGCTCTTCTGCGCCCCCCACCCCCTAGGACAGCCCCGCGGCCGCAAGTCCCGGCGCCGGGTTACCGGCTGTGTTTCAGGCAGGAATGCGTGCATTAGGACAGGGACCCTTGAGAGCAGGGGCAGGAGTCCATATGCTTTTCACGGTCGGTGCTAGGGCTGTGCCTACAGAGCAGGGCCCCCCTCTCTCACATGTCAGTGGGCTCGGAAGAGAATATAAGGGCTTCTCCTTTTCCGACAACGATAATAAATATTTGCCCAGGTGGGTGCCCATATCTGCATTCCGTTCCATTTCCACCTCCCCTCAAAAGGCCTCGTGGCTGTAAATGACTGCCTTCCTCAGATTGTCCTCAGTTCTTGAAGCCAACTCCTCTTTGTTGATTACCTGCCCCTTCTCCATTACAGTTGGAGGGATGGAAATGCGAAGCGGAATTTAGGAGCTGATAGAGACTTGCAGTGGCATGGATTCCCTACATTTTGTAAGTTCCGGCACCGCTGGGGAGCCCCCAAAGCGTCTGGGGTCTGGAGGAAGAAGTGTTCCAGTGCATCTTTCCCTGAAGTGGGAGGGAAAGTTTTCTATGGAGCAATAAGTATTTATAATGCCGCCTCAGGGGAAAGGAATTAGGCATTGGTGGTACTTTGTTTCTCCGCTCCTATGCTACAAAATCAGAGTGCTCACCGTGAAAAAATAGTCTACCTTCTGTCGACCTAAAAAAAAAAAAGAAAGAAAGAAAGAAAAAGAGGTAAGTTCAAAATTGTCAAAAAGATAGTTTGTTTGGAAGGAGCAGAGGAGTTGCAATTTGGGACGTGTTAACTGTAGCAAGCTACAGGCAAGTGTATTGAGGGTTTGGGGCAGGCCATATTTATGGGCAGGGAATGTAAAGAGGGGAGAGCTCAGTTAGCATCTGTTAAAATAAAAAACAAATGGAGACCAGCTTTGAAAATTCCCTGAGCAGACAGAACTGGTCCAGTCATACAAATAAAGCTCAATTCAGCTTATTTTGGAAGATCAACTGGACCTGCATCATTTCTTGTTCATGTCTCTGGAAACCATAAGCAAAAATTTCCAAGGTTGATAGGAAGCAAATCCTGACCAACTCCCTGTCAACTTAAGAAAATTCCAACATTATCAGTTTTCTATAAATTAGGAGATTATGGGAAATCAGTCTCTCCGTCCCTAAGTTTTGTTTTCCTGAGTGCACGTGTGTGAGATTTCTACATTTTATATTCTCTGATTCCATTTTAGATTGAAATTCTTTTACATTTCCACCTTTTGATCAAGATCTTTCATAGAAAGCACCATTGATCAGTTACATCATTTCTTTATAGGTGGATTGTATTGTATGTCCTATGAAGCTGAGAAGGACCGTCCTCAGGAGTCTTTTCCCATGAAGCTGAGGAAGGCCATCCTCAGGGGTCTAATCTTAGGGAGGAAGGAAATGATATGGAATTTCTTTGGTCTCATTTGGATAACAAGAGGATTGAAAAATGAAAAATCTCAGTTATGTCCTTCTAAGGTGGACTATTTAGTTTCCATACTCAGTTGAGTTTCAGGAAAAGTCTTTGAGAGGAAAATAATTTTATTTCATACATACATTTGGAGAGCAGACATTTGTTTAGTAATGCAAACCAGTAGAAATTTAATTAAAAAGATCAGATTGAGTACCAAAAGGCCATTGGTAGCTATTGATTGAAATACACCTCTCGAGGTGCCTGGGTGACTCAGTTGGTTAAGCAACTGACTTCAGGCTCAGGTCATGACCCCAGGTTCCTGGGATCCATCAGCATTAGGCTTCCTGCTCAGTGGGGAGTCTGCTTCTTCCTCTTCCACAGCCCCTTCCCAAGCTTTTGTGTCTGCACATGTGTTCTCTCTCTCTCTCTCTCAAATAAATACAATTTTAAAATCTTGAAAAAAGAAATAGATCTCTCAACCAGTTTCCCCAATTGTCTAAATTAAATAGATTGAAAATGTCCCAAGTTCTGGGAGGTTGGCCAACTTCTGCTAGCAGCTTGATATCGTCTTTTGTTATTTTTAGTTCTTGTGTTATTTTCTATGAGTTATTGACATAAAAATAACATTCTTCCCCAAGTAAGGTGCAGGATCCCCCTGCAGATAAGTGACAAGGTGTAGGACTCTATGGTTTTGTAGGATTACTTCTGCAAGGCTATCTGTGTTAGTTGATATTAAAAAGCTTGGACGTAAACACTGGAAGTGGTAGACATGATTATAGAAGGATTGTGAATTGCTTTTTCAAGGTTTGCTACTCTGATCTAAGGAAAAAAGCTCTGGCGAAAGCATGTCCCAAACCCTTTCTCCCTACTACAGGGTTATAGCTAAGCAGTCACCCAAAATTATAATGTACCCAGTTCCAACATATCCTTTTAAGTTGATAAGAGAAAGACCCCAGAGTAAGTATATAAGCAGTAGCAGGAAGAGTTTTTCTAATTTTGGCATTAGGGGTGAGGGTAATGATCCTATAACCTCCTCCAATTAAGGGCCAGTGTAGAATATATGTTTCTTCCACATAAAAGGAAACACTCAATGTCTACTAAGAGTAAGGCATAGTTGGGACCCTTTGTCCATATTCTTAATCCTGGAGTGAAAGAGGGAATTTCATAATCAGAAAAATAATCATTTATACAGAACACATGATAATCTAGTTTATTAGTATATGGGAATGGTTATGTTGGCATCTTAAATATCTATAGAAGTGGAAGAAAGTATATTTGAAATAGCAAGTGAACTGATCTAGTGTAAGTAATGTTGTGGTGGAGGCCTGGAAGATATCTAGGGAAAAAGTAGGTTAAGTTTCCACCATTCATCAGATTTTTGGTTCAGTTCCCAATGAAGTACATTGAGGGAGAACACATTGGCTTCCCAGTTTCTGGTATTATTATGCTTTTCATTTTCCCACTATAGAGATATGTTAATGGAAGAGATGGTACAGTCTTCTGGAATAGGAAGTGAATTCATGTTCATTTGGACCATATAAAATACTATAGTCACAAATATTTAATAAGAGTTATCCTACAATTTTGGCATTTCTGTCACTGTTTTTGAAACATAAAGAAAAAATTGGGGTAAGAGTGTAGGCCTGAGTGAGAAATGATCCTTTATGGGTGGGGGGCACCCAAGGGAAAACCATAGTATTTGGAACCAGTCTTCTAGAAGGAAGGACAGGTATAGCTCCAAAACTACCAAAGGAAAATCCTACATCCTTACCAGATAGGTTTTGTCATCCTTCTAAATATAGTGGCCAGGCCACCAATTCAGATTCATCATGAGTAATATTTGCTCTGGTACAAATCCAAGAATCAGTAATTTTAGCAGAATCAGAGAGTTTTTGTAATGTGGGGCTAAAAGGATGTGTTAAATCTCAAGTAAAGGACAGTAGAAAAACAAAAGAAAGATCAACCAAAGACCTGAAAGACCTGATTTAACTAAACATAGAGTAATTTTAAAAAAAAGAACAGGAAATTTATAGGTCTTGTCCAGATATCTTGTGTTAACTATTTACTTCAGATGTCATCTATCTTTGTTCCTACAAATTTTCAGTTTGAGGTCACCAGTTCATTCAGATTTGAGTTTTTGTTTGTTTGTTTGTTTTTTACATGCGATACATGAATCCCAGACAACTATTCCTTGAAGTTTGGCTGCACAGGAATTAGTTAATAACCAGTGGTAGGGGCATTTTCAGCAAGGTTGAAGAGTCTTTTGGGAGACGTCTTTTCCAATAGATGAAATTTCCAGGCTAAAAGTGTGATGTTTGATGTCATCATCTCCAGGGAGCGCACTGTTGAAAGATTGTTCTACCAGAATGTGATTATTCTCTATGGACTCGATCTGGTCTTTGCAAAATTAACATATACGCGCCTCCTTTGTTAGTTGTGGCTAAGTGCATTGACCATCCTTTAAGTACTTTTATTTTATTTTAGATTTGTTTATTTTTAGAGAGAAAGAGAGAACACGTGGGGATGGGGGGGTAGGGTAGGAGCAGAGGGAAAGGCAGAGAGAGAACCTCAACCAGGCTCTGCTTACAGAGCCCAGCTTGGGGCTTAATCACATGACCCTGAGATCATGACCTGAGCCAAAGTCAAGAGCTGGATACCCAAACAACTGAGCCATGCAGGAATTCCCTGTAATTATTTTAAATGGTGAAAGTGTATGCATTCAAAAGGAAGTAGATCTAAGATTTAGAAGGAACAATGATAATGCTTTTGCCAAGGTATTTGGATGGTTTCCACTAATTTAGCTGAGTTGATAACTTCATTTGTATGTTAGACTAGTCCTGAGGATTGAGGACAATAAACACAATGAAAGTATTGCAGAACTGGCCAGACAGCATAGACTTGTCAAGTATTTGGTCATAAAATGGATTTCCCAGACACTATGAAGGCTAAAAGAGAATAATCTTTTCCAATAGCATTTCAGATACACAAGATTTACCTGTCTACATGGGAGATCTTCAGTCCAATATGAAAACATATAAACCATTACTGGAACTGGAATGTACTTATATCCATGAGATGGGGGCAATTTTATGATAGCCATTTGCCAAACCTCAAATGATTCTTTGGGTAAACTAAGACACCTGGAGGCAATATAGATGAGTTTTCTTCATTTAAATTTAGGACAGATGGAATAAGCAAGATAAGCACTTTTTTGTGCCTTGCAGATGTTTTTTTACCAATGTTTATTCATGAACATTATCATTTTTATCAGTGACTTAATTCATGTATGGTAGTTATTAATGGAAATTTTAGTTTTTCTGGCAGGACTGGTAGTCAGAACTAGAGTTTCTTTTCTTGATGACACCAATAGCCTTTAGATTTCCTTTTTTTTTTTTTTTCCTTTTTTAAGGACCAATTGTTGTATATCTTTGGTTAATTCTCTTAGGTCATCACTGTGGGAAGTAGTTGTCCCGACCATGATAGAGGTTTGGTCTATGGATCCCATAAGAGCATCATTTTTTTGTAAAGACATCTTGAGTGGTTTCCTTTGGCTTCCAGAGCATCAGAGTTAGAATGCCCAGGGACTTTAATAATAGCCAAAGCTGCTGGCAGGAGTATGGCATCTAATAAATCTTGGACACAAGGACCATTTTTAATTTTGTCTCTGCTGGAAGCAAGAAAACTTTGTTGTTTCCATAACATTCCAAAACCATGGACTAGTCTCAAAATGCTGACTACTACTAGTATACATGTTTGTGGTCTTACCTTTAGCTACAATACATGCTTGAGTAAGAGCATGTAATTCAGCTTGTTGGGCTGAAGCAGCCTAAGGGAAGAGTGCAGCCTCAATGACCTCAAAAGGAGTTGGTATCACACATCCAGGACACCACTTACCATTTTCATTTATCAGGTAAGAGCTATCAGTAAACCATGAGAAATCAACATTTTCCCCAGGAGGTCTTGTTTAAGTTATCATGAAGGCTTAATACTTAATATGTCAAAGTCAAACAGTCATGGGGATTTCACCAATGGAAAAAGGAAGAAGAGCAGCAGGGTTGAGATTGATACGACAAACAAGAATGATAGGAGGGAAGGTTAGCAAGGGAATTTCCTAGAAGAGGCTTGCTGAGAGGTGTTGGGTGTGGTTCAAGAGAGCTTCAATCTTGTGAGGTACAGGGACATCAAAGAAGATCCTGATAAGGATTTCTTCAGTGGCCTTTGCCAGAAAGGCAGTGGAAGTGACAGCCTTAAGGCACAGACAAGGGGACCATGGGATCCAATTGTTGGCTGTAGCAACCTAAAGGTTGGTGTGTTAGCTTCCATGAATTTGGGTAAGTACTCTGAGGGCATTTCCCTCCTTTTCATATACAAAAAGAAAAAAGGGTAGCTGATAGTTTTGATGTCTGAGGACAGGTGGATTTATTAAAAACTTCCTTCAAGGTTTTAAAAGCCAGTTCTTTGTTTTCCTAGGTAATGGGGTCAGGTTTAGTAGTTTTTAATAAGACACACAGGGGTTGGGCCACTAAGGAGAAGTTTGAAATCCGATTGCAACAATAACCAGCTAGCTCAAGCAAACTCTGTAATTGACATTTGGTCTTAGATTTGGGGAAGCTCAAGATGCCATGAAGCCTACCAGGACCTAGAGGTAGCCCTGGTTTGGGGATTAAATGTCCTAAATATCGGACTTGAGTTGGAACAAACTGCAACTTTTTCTTTGAGACCTTTTGTCCCTTAGTCGTAAGAGTTTTAACAGGTGAATATCATCTTGTGAGGAGGACTTAGAGGGTGATCAGAGAAGTAAATTATTTTACCTCAGTATTGTAGTAAGGTGGAGTCTCCAGAAAATTTTATATTGTCTAAGTCAGCTTTTAAATTTTGTGAGAAGTAAAAAGGACTTCCAGCAAAAATCCTGGGGGCCTTATTGTCCAGGTATACTATTATCTTTCCTAAGTAGAATCAAACAGATATTGACGAGCCTTATCAATTGGAATTACTGAATAAGGTGCTTTCGTAACTGGATTATGGTGAAAAATTCGTTTTTGGTAGGGATGGATGCCAATAATATATGGGGATTAGGAACGAGAAGATGGCAGGGAGCAACATTATTATTTATTGCTCAGAGATCTTGGATTAATCTCTATCCTTGGACATTAGGTTTTCTTAAAGGTGAAGTAGGTGTGTTAAAAGGACTGGTGCAGGGAATAATAAACCCCTGTGCGTTATAGTCTTGTACAATAGATTTTATGTAAAGCTTTCTTGTTTACAGGGTATTGATTAATTTTGGGAAGAGGTTTTAAGGGATCAGTTTGGATTTTAAGGGAAAGGGGGACACTATGAATCTGTCTATGTCCATGGGGGATTTTGCCCATAGACTAGGGGACACTAAATCTAATAATGAAAATGGGTCTGAAATTTTATCTTCTTTGGTTTATAAAATACATAAGAAAGAAAAAGGGTTTGGATTTTCTTGAGAATTTGACTAGCAAGATTTTAGTTCAGGAAATTTGAACTCAAGAGGTATTTCTCCCTTTTGAGAGAAAGAAATGGTAGCATGATGTTTTTCTAGGAAATCTCATCCTAATAAGTGGACATGAGCAGATTTATCAAGGAGAAGTGGGTGTTTATCTTGCAAAGGTCCTAAGCAAAGGGGTCTAGGTTTAGAAATAAGGACACATTGTAGCTTATTTGAATTCCCGCTATTGGAATAAATGTATTACTCTGAGGAAGAGACTATTGTTTGTTGTTGTTGTTGTTGTTGTTTTATTTTGCTTTTAGGGACTACTTAATTATAGTGCAGTTGACCACTGGCAGAGTAGCTCCTGTGTTGATTAATATTATAAGAGGTTGGTTCTCAATCTGGAGAGTAGTTTCCCCCAGCCTATTTAATGGTAGAATGGGAAACAGTCCTTGTGTTTTCTCAGAACCCTGTCATAGGGATGAGACGACCTTTGGCTGGTGAAAAGCTGTAATTATCTAAACCTTTGTTATTTGTAGCAGTCCTTTCTCCAGTGGCCAGGTTTTGTTTTGAGCCTGCCTGCCTACCTTGTTTGTTCCTTTGTTCCTTCTTCTCTTTCTTTTTGTTTTTATTTATTTTTTTTTTAAATAATGACAGAGTTTGATAGGGAAAGCTTGGGAGATTCCAACTGTTGAATTTGGAGACTTAAAATTTTAGTTGCCTTTCTTCTGGATTCATCGTGTGGGGTACAGGTTAACTGATGAGCTAGACTGACAAGATCAGGGTTAGGCTTTGTTTCCCAGTCTATGCGAGTTTCTACTGACTAACAGAGATAGGTCTCTGTTTAAACCATTTATAAACAATGAATTAAAGGCCACCCTGAGAAATTCAACATCCAGAGGGAGTCCAGAATTTAAAAACAATGTGGAGTCTGCTGTAGCAAGCATGAACAGATTTGGCAGGCTTCTGGGTGCCTGCCTTAATTTTGTTCCAGTCTACCAGTTTAGGAAAGCCCTTGGGATGGCAAGATGCAGCCTTTTGGCTAGGGCACAAACTTTGTCCTATAAAAGAGCTGGTGGCTGAGTTACTTGGAATTCTAAAGATTGTTTGGGGCTTTCTACATTAGCAGTTTTCATCCAATGCTGGGTTTGACGTTCTTCAACAAGCATGTAGACTAATTGACAAAGAGGAGAAGTAAGGCCAGTAAGTCTGAATCACAATACTGAATCTTCTGCAAGTCTATGAGGATCCTCAGTTACCTTGGGAAAATATTTTACCATACATAGTTCAAAGTTCAGATTTGGTCCATGGGACATAAGAAATTAATGGTTTAGTTGGATCCTCAGAAGGCCTGATTTTAAAATCAGGGGGAGTTTTAAGAGGCTCAGTTGGTAAGGTTTCAGCATTAGGGAAGAAGGGGAGTTCAGATAAACGGAAGGGTTAGAAGAGGACAGAGACGGACCTACAGAGGAGGTAGAGCAATGGGGTTAGGGTTCTGGGCCAGTGCCACTGAAGAAGCTTCAGAAGTTTTTTCAGTCTCCTTGTAGTAGTTTATTTGCTTCAGTTACTTAGAAACAGTATTTTCTAAAGAGGCAAATTTAGAATCTTGAATACATTCAGAAGCCTCTAGGTACCAATTAAAATAGCTATCCCATTCAGATTATTTAATTCTGTTGCAGCAGTCTTCTCATTTAGTCTGGAGAAAGAGCAAGTTTGAGGAGCTCAAAAGTTCCCCATGATGAACACTGAAGTTCTAAATTACCTTTGGTCAGATTGGTCAATTTAGTTAAAAATGTGCATGAGGAGAGGCCATAATTTTTTAATATACAATGGGCCAGGGTCCCTGAAGGAGGGCCACCCTTAGAGCATTTTAGATGATTGGGATTCCATATTTTAGAGGTTTCCTTGAGAGCAAAAGAAAAAAAAAAAAGTCTTAAATAGCCTGAAGTGTATGCTTTCAGAGTTGAAAGTTGTGTTTTATTTTATGGTGTGTCCTGCACTGGATACCATTCCTAGCCCTCCTAGCTGGTCTAATTGTCTGATTCATGACCAAGTGTCCCTTGTTGCATGGAAATTGTGTTGCATTTGGCAAACAGCTGAACGTCAACCTGGCCTGTCTCTGATTAATTTATCCTTTAATAGGAGTCTTTGGCTTTGGAGACCAAAGACTTTCATAACGAGGTGGCTAGCGCCATTTATTCGTTCAACCCATGCCCACTGATATCGTGTCTAAAAAAATTTATTTTGCTTAACAATTCCAAAGAAATTATACTTAAATTCTAGGGTGCTTCTTACAAGACAACAAACAAACAAGTTAGAGAGCTCAACCAAACGCAGGGAGTTTGGAATCCAAGAAAAGACTTCGCAAAACAGAAAACAGACAATGACCCACAGAGTGAGGAATGCAGGAAACTCCTTGTGGACACGTTGCTGGATTCCAAGGGTTGTTTTTCAGGGGTCGTCTCCTTTGGATCCCACTTCTGACGCCAAGGGATGTCAATCTAAAAATGAGGTAAACCAAGTCGAGCTCAAAATTCTCAAAAAAGATGCATTTATTTGGATATAGCAGAGGAACTGGAATTCAGAATCTGCAGACTGCAGAAAACTACTGGTGAGCCTGCTGAGGGTTTGGGGCACGATACATTAAAGGATGGGGAATGTAAAGTGAGGGGAGTTGAGTTAGCATTTGTTAAAATAAAAAACAGAAACTAGCTTTGCAAATTCTCCAAGCAGACAAACCCAGTCCAGTCATACAAATAAAGCTCAATTCAGGTTCTTCTGTGAGATCAACCCACCCTAGGCCATTTCTTGTTCATGTCTCTGGACATTTTCCGAGGTTGGTATGAGGTAACTCCTGACCAACTTCCTTTCTTAAAAGACAACCCCAACATTATTAGTTTTCTGCAGATCAGCATTTATGAGGAATCTGTCTCTCAGTCCTTATGTTTTATTTTCTGAAGGGATGTGAGTGATATTTCCCATTTTATATCCTCTTGTTCCATTTTAGATTGAAATTCTTTCACAGTTTAAAAACCAATTTGCTGATAGTGTTAGGAAGAGGATATGGAAGTCGGTGCTGCTTACTTCCTACTGGAGGGAAGCTGAGCTAGATGTGAAAGTGGTGTCTTCCCAGAGAATAGACCATGGTAGGTCTCAGTAGGCAGGTTTCTGATTGAGTGAACTGCTATGAAATCACTTTCTAATAATCTGATTAGAAGATTTTGATTTTCCAATATCTCTCATTTGGGAAAATTGTGATGTCATAATTTCTGAAAGATCAAATGTTTGCTAATATCACTGCAGGAGCCCATTGCCCAACTTTCTCTTGCACCAACTCCTACCTCCCCACATGGGGCATTTGCTTCAGTGGGCAGGGAAGTCCTATCCCAGATATCAAGAAAGACAGAATGATGCACTGAAAATAGGGTGTGTCAGAGCCTCGATCACTTTAAAAACCTCACCTTGTTATTCACCTGCCCCATTATCCACCAACTGTCATATTAATGAAAGCTTACAAATCCTTTCCATGGTTAAGATTTCAAAGAGACACCTACTTCCTCACCAACCTTGAGGGAATACACTATGACATTACATTAAACGCACCTGTAGTGAATAAATGTAGAATTGTCAAATTATCTTTCATTGTTATGCGTCAACAGATTTGCCAAAAAGTCACATAGAGCCCAGATGGAGAAGTGCGGCGGTCGGGGTGTTCAGATTTGCCTTTCTTTTCTGGATTGCTTTAGAAAGTTCTGGCAATCCGTATTTTTTATTCCTCCACAAAATTCTTTAGATTTATGTTACAGCAGATTATCAAGAACCAGTTCCTTAAAAACAAACAAACAAACAAAAAACCACAACCAAAAAAAGAACCAGTTCCTTGCAGCTGGAGACAGCTCCGCCCATTCGTGTCACGTGTCAGCTGGGGCTGCCCTCCCCCTGCGACCCCTGTCCACTCAGAGCTCAGGAAGGAAAGCAGCTGCGCAGGCCCTGGGGTTTCCCTCTTCCTCTTTGCTCTTCAGCGGGGGCGTGGAGTTTCCCCAGGTCCACCTTGTTGCAGAGACCCGGCCCACACTTATTTCTTCTTTCGTCTACCCCTCTCTCGTTATTTTATTTTATTTATTTATTTTTGGTTAAAACCCTTTGCCCTTGACGGTGCCTGGGGCTGACGTTACGTCGCCACCAGTTATCCCTGAAGAAGGCACAATTAGTTTCACGTGCCCAAAGTCCTCCCACGAAGGTATTTATTAGGGTAGGATTCGATTCGAATTTATATAAACCTTAAGACCTTTCCACCCCATTTAGTAAAGCAATAACGACGGCTTTCCTTTCAGGAGCTGGTAACAGACGTGATGGGAGCAGTCTGGGGAGAAGTGTCGGGTGAGTGAATTGCACCGCGGAAAGCTCGAGGCTGCTGGGAGACTTACCCGGCCTGAGTCCGTAGAGTCCCTTCTGCTCTCCATTCTCGCCTCGCCTTTATCCTCTGATTTTTTGCTTTGCCATTTCATGTGCCTGGGATGTTTTTAAGGGGCAAAGGTGAGGGATCAAGCATTGCTATTGAAGGATGTCAATGCTGAAAAGTTGAATTAAGCTTGTAAATTTATTGAATATTACTGTTTTGGAACAGGATTAGAAAAAACCCAACTGTTCAAAACGTTGCTTATTAACAGCAGTATTTCATACCTTCCTGCCATTTCGGGAAGGATCCCCTGTATTTGGCAACAGGTTTTATACCCTTTTTTCCCTCCCATGAATGATCTAGTCCCCTAGGCAAGCATGACTCTCACTTGGTTCTGCTCAGAAGTTTGGCAAAAGGGTACTTTTCCAACATCCATGTTAATAGGTAGTTGGTTTTTAAGCAGAACTGATTTTCATCCAAATCCAAGATTGGAAGGAATCTCAAAGGTCATTTAGTTTGATATCTATTCTAAGCTTTTAGTTTTTTCTACTACATATTTGATTCAGTTTTTTGTTTTTGTTTTCCCTTTCAACCCATACATTTTCTCCCACTTTCTTCTGTGGAGATGAAGAAAGGAAAGAGATACTGCAGGATTACAGCATTTTCAGATGATTTTTGACTTTAAATTTTAATGGAGTTAAATTTATGTGGTCAAGTCCTACTACAAAAGAAACGGAGACTTTTTGTAAAGATTATTAAAATAATCTTCCTATTGTAAAAGTAATGCATGCTCACCATAAAAAATATATAAAATACTAGAGAAGAAAAAAAGCCCATCTTCTGTCACTCAAAGAAAACACTACTAATACTTGATTTGTTATTTCTAGATTTTTGCTGTGTATTTTTACAAAGTTATGATCTATTTCATCTGGATTATCATTTTTGTTTTCCCCATGCACTACAGGTATTTCTCTGTATTATTTAAAACTCTTTGTAAGTATCATACTTGATACATGTATTCTCTTCCATAAACGTGTCACAGTTGAGTCAACTCTTCTTCCATAGCTGGACATTTAAATTGCTTTCCTTAATTTGAGGTAGATAATGCTCAAATGCGCGTGAAAGCAAGATCTTGGAGATTGGGTTCTAGATGTTATTTGGGGTATCACATTATTCTTTATCTTGTTTAGGATAGTGGAAGCAATGAAATAGCGAGAGGATCAGATCAAGAGGGGAAATGAATTCCTCCTGAGCAAAGGCAGTGGTTTCAGTGAATTGTGCCAAAGTCACCTTAGTGAACGGAGAGCTCTGTGAGATAGCCTGTATATGTTGTGGCAAAATAAGCGAAGAACACCACTTACTATTTTTTTTTTTTAATGTGTATTTGGTGTTTTTCTGACTTGGGGTGTGAATTTGGCAGCCTCCTCCTCAGAGAAGGAGACTCGCCTGACTGAAGAGGGAGGACGAGGCTAGGTCTCCTTTGATTTAGGTTGGTAGCATGTCGCCTGCCTTGCTTGCCCTACTGTTTTCTGGGCTCCAACTACTTTGTGGGTAAATAGACGTCTTTGCCTTCTAGGGCTGTCAATCTGGCACCTTTCATCAGAACGAAATTCAGGTTAAAGCAAAAAGAAAAAAAGAAACATAACCCACAAAGAAATTTGAGGGTGGGGGCTGAGGAACAGAAGGAAATAGCAGTAGTCTACCCTTTCATTTACATGACACACATTAACCGTAACAGAGAAGTTCCAAGAGAACTGTCTTGTTCTCTTGTCTCCAGGAGCCCATGTAGGGCGCTTTAATTGCCACATTTTCAAACCGATATAATGGTGGGGATGTCTTAGTAATTACCTTAATGAGATAACACCTTTCCTTCCCTCAACCTACTCATTATCACGCCTCTTGTTCAAATTTCAACTACAAAGAACTATACTTGTAAAAAAAAAAAAAAAGTCTGAAATGTATTGTTCCAGGTCTCATACCCTTAAAATAATCACATTGCACATATCTTAAAAATATGAAAGAAATAGTACAACATAGGCAATTCCGATATGTTAAAGGAAAGGCTTGAGCTAAGTAAACGAAACATCTGGGTGCCCTTTAATTATTCTTGGTTGGATTCTTTCTCTTGACCTATGGTGATGCTAAGGTGCCAAAGTGATGAATTTTAAGATGTTGGGCTGTGAAGACGTGCAGCTGCAACACTGATGGATTTAGGAAGGGATGGTAACAAGGTTAGCTGCATGTGAAGTGTGAATTGAGATTTTTGCAAAGAGACTGTGATTGCAGATGGGCATAATGTTGTACCCTTGCATGAAATCTTGCTATTATTGTATAATGGTCAGACAGAGTGTGAAATGACTTATTACTTTTCTTTTATTCTTTAATGAAGTTGGTTAGAGTAGCAGTACTACTGCTAGTCAATAGTGGTAAAGCGCACACACAAAAAACTATATGACAGGTGCTGACATATTAAATATTTATTTAGTTTTGACTTTTTTCCCCTAATTTTCATGAATATCCATATGCAAACACAAGCATCTCTTTATCTGTATAGACCAATTTGCACTGATTTGCGAATCTGCGCTTACCCTCATTCTCCTGGATAAATATCCATACGGCCCCGATGCATACAAACGATTGCCACGTCCACGACGATTTCATAGCACTTTTAAATGTTTGAAAACGCGGTCATGCTTTGGGGCTGATTCCTACCTGGAATTCGGATTTGAAAACTCTATTTGGAGTTAAGTGGGTAACATGAAATATCAGCTTATTGCAGTAGTGACTAGAAATGCTTTATGGAACAAAACATAGTAAAACCCATTTTGAGGCACACTCTCTAACATGCTGAGTAATGGGGGAGATCAAATCCGGGTTCTTCTGTTTTGTAATATAGAGTACATATCTTTCACTATATCACAGAGCCCACAATGTAAATGTTTCTTTACTGCCCAATATTGTCATCGCAAAAAGAGAACACCTTAGGCTTTACGAGTCAAAGGGAAATGATGCTATGATGTTAAAAACAAAACAAGGCAAACAAAAACCCCTCTTCCTCTGTAGTCAGTCTTCTGTTTCTAGATGTTTGTGTTAGAAATACTAAGAAATACACATTTAAAGAAAAATTGGTGGGGAGCAGCTGGCTGGCTGGCTTAGTCGGTAGAATATGAGACTCTTGATCTCAGCGCTGTAAGTTCAAGTCCCACGTTGGCCGTAAAGCTTACGTAACAAAAAAATATTTTGTTTTGGAGATGGGGGATTTTATTCACTATAGAATGATTTTTATATGGTCTATAAAATTTATAATTGTTAAAAAATTTTATTTAAATTCAGTTAATTAACATATAGTGTATTGTTTGTTTCAGAGATAGAGTTTAGTGATTTGTCAGTGGCATAGAGCACCCAGTGCTCATTACATCAGGTGCCCTCCTTAATATCCATCACCCAGTTACCCCACCCCCAACCCATAATAATTCTTTTTTAAAGAGAAAGAGTGCGTGCATGCACGTGAGCTGGGGGAGGGGCAGAGGGAGAGGGAGAGAGATTTCTAAGCAGGCTCCACGCCCAGCAGAGAGCCTGATGTGAGGCTTGTTCTTACAACCCTGAGATCATGACCTGAGCTGAAATCAAGAGTCAGATGCTTAATTGGCTGAGCCACCCAGGTGGCTTGCTTCATAAAAACTCTTAATGCATTGGTTTAATACCCTTTATATGAGTAAGCAGTATTTAGAAAAGACAGAAAAGTATGTTTTTAATATATCCCGTTACATTTGAAAATTTAGCATTCTGAAAAAAAGCTTATTTCAGTTTGTTTGCATATTTCATATTGTTATATAGTTAGACTCTGATATAATAAAAACTCTTGTTCTGTTGTTTGGAATATATGGAATGTCATACGATGTTCTTCAACGCAGATCAGCCCTCAGAAACAGAACAGTTGGCTTAGAAAAACAATGTTTAATCTTGTCTCTTAGCACAGATTTATTGACATTTCTCCCACCTTTTCTTTGGCTCAACTTGCTCCATAGGCAGAAAGAATTTCATGACCGTGAGGTTCCTCATTACTCGAAA
Organism: Mustela nigripes; assembly: GCF_022355385.1. Lineage (NCBI taxonomy): Eukaryota > Metazoa > Chordata > Mammalia > Carnivora > Mustelidae > Mustela > Mustela nigripes. Next base: position 77,040,472 of record NC_081570.1, on the reverse strand, counting down.
GACAGAATGACTGAATATTTATTTGGATGAAATCTGAGAATATAACATATATCATACTTTTTTTAAAAGGGTACTATTTGTTTATTTATTTATTTATTTATGTAGCAGAGAAAGGGAGGAGGGGTAGTGGGGGAGGGAGAAGAGGGAAAGGATCCTAAGCAGACACTCCTCTGAGCATGGAGTCTCTCGTGACCATAGATCATGACCTGAGCTGAAGCCAAGAGTTTGACACTTAACCTACTGAGGCACCCAGGTAGCCCAGTATATACCATACTTTAACAAAAAATTTCTTTTTATGGACGTATTTATCTTCCACTATAAGCCTCTTGGAGGGACTAGTCTAAGACTGAGTGGAATGAGTGTTGTTCTCAAGATTGTTCCAAGAGTACATATAGTATGGAGCACTATGCATAGAGCAGATTTTTGAGGGACTTGCACTTGTGAGGTATCTTAACCATATATTTGTGGTATTAGTTTCAGGAAAGACATGCATTCCCTCTGCTTACATGGTGACTTGGTCACATCTATAGAAAACTCAACTTTTGACTTTTGGCAGCTGTAATTAGTGGCCTTCTTTATTTGCTATTCCTTAGAGAGAGGTAGTGTGATTGGCTTGCAGTCCACTAAGATTGGCACTTCTGTAATCATGAAAACGAATCTGTGTAAGAGAATCCATTATGTGACATGGGTGAAAATCAGATCTACTACTTTATCAATCTCACATTTTTAAAACATTGGTGGAGCTGCATTAGTTGCCACTCTTTAGGAATCTGCCCCACCTTAACACCAGTGTTGTAAAACACTGAGTACTTCCTTGTTAAGAAAAGGTTTCAGCCTACTATGAATACACCATATGGATATAACTGATTTTTCCATTTATTTCAACTGATTTTTCAGTTGATAGCTTTACCCTTGAAGTTTCCTTTCTAATTGCATTCTAGGATGAGAGATACTGGTCTTTATGTTTGAAAGTGCTTGATGGTATATTCCTTGTGGATTGGTCCAGGGAGAGATGAAATGAAACACTCAAGTCTCTAATTTAAAAAAAGTATCATTACATCTCTAAGTGCTGGTTTCTAAATTCTGGATTGTTGTCAAGAACATGAATCTGTGTATACTTCTTGATCATAGCTAGTGAATTAACATCTAACATTGTTCTCAATTTGTGTTATATATATATGTCTTTTTGTCTCCAGTCCCTAAGTCAGGGCCTAGTCTAAAGTAGGGATTCAAAAAAAAGTTCACACAATTGAATATGAAGTCATCAATAAATTAAAAACAGCAAATCCAAGTGAGGTTTGCAAGTTGTAGTATATTTCTTGAAGGGAAGAACCATGTCTGATCTTTCATTGTGCTTTAAGTAACTGGCATAATCTAGGGGTGCAATGAATGTTTGTTACCACTGTTGAGTCTAGTGATGATATAGTGCAAATTTTCTAAAATCTAATTTTAATTTTCAGGTGGTCTTAGGCTAACAGCTCGTAGATGTCAATAAGAAGAAAGCACCTGATAAAATTTTACCAGTTACAGGACATCAGCTTATTCTTTTTTATTTTTTTTTTAAGATTTTCTTTATTTATTTGACAGAGAGAGATATAGTGAGAGAGGGAGCACAAGCAGGATGGAGAGGGAGAGGGAGAAGCAGGCTTCCAAGCAGGGAGCCTGATTTGGAGTCTGACCCCAGGATCCCAGGACCACAACCAGAGCTGAAGGCAGGTGCCCACTGACTGAGCCACCCAGGTACCCCAGCAGCTTATTCTTGAACTAATTGTACTTACAGCTTACATTTTATTAAACTCTCCCCTTTTATCATAGCTCTAAAGCAGTTACTTGATTCACTAGACTTACTTGTTGTTGCTTAAAATGTGTAGCAAGTAGAGAAATGCACAAAATACTCCTCTCCCAACTCTTTTCTAAAAAATGAGCCTCTTTAATAGGGATAGGAGTGAAGGCTGTTGTCAGGAACTGACTCCTCTTTCCACTTTCCATAGGATCCTACATACTAAATTGTATTGGTACATAAATTCAGGCAGCTCTGTAAGCTAAGAAAAGGAATACAGAAACCTTTAGTTTATTAACAATATTCTTAACAGGGTAATGACAACTGGGAAAATAAATTGAGTTGGCAGTTTAATAGGTATAATTCAAAGAGTAAACAGAAGCAGCTAAATTTCATGGTTAATAGTAGTACTATTGAAACAAGGCTGTTGGAAGACACTGTTAATGAAAACAGTGACTTTCGAAATGATGCTACGTTTAGCAACTATTTTTCACTAGAAGTATTTGGCATGATGTTTGGGCTCAAAATTACTATTCTGTATTGCTTAATGCACCGTTAGCTGGAATCTGAAATGTGAGTGGCAGAAGAAGAGAGAAAACTGATGCTTTTTCATGTAAGAAAGCTCGCATCTAGATTCTCTCTGTATTTTACAACACCCATATTTTAAGATGCTTGGAGAACAAAAGCATACCAATCGAGAAAAATCTGTAACATCTTGTCAGGTATTATTTATGTATTATTATTTTGTTGGAAAAGATGTGAAAATATGAAGAATTAGAAAACAGAACCGCTAAAATAAGTTCTAATGAAGCACGTTTCGAAAAAGCACACAAGGGAATAACCATGTCATGACAACACCTTTTCATTATTCTAAAAACAAATTCTGTCTGATGGTTAAACCTTATTAATTGGGCATTTTAGCTACTTACCAAAGGAATAAGACTGGAATAAGTAGCCTTTCCTTCTGAGGTGTCAGATGGAACTAGTGTTATTTTATTTGGTGATCTTCTGGTTCTCCTTAGCTATGTATCTTCTGGAAAGAGTGAAGAATATGTGGAAGGAATATATTATTGGTGTATTTGAATATGGCATCTTCAGATTTCCCAGACACTTTCAGTACCAAGGTATTCGAGAAAAAAATTGAAGAAACAAGAAGGAACTTTAGAGACATGGTAACCATCCCCAGAGCACTACAATGATTCATAATTCACAAGAGAGCTAGGCTCAAGTGGATCATACTTTCTATGGTACAGATGGGATTAATATGGCACGTCATAGATACAACATGTTTATAACAAAGAAGACCATGTTTCAGCTCCCTCCTGCTATGTTAAGGTTTAGGAGAAACAACATTGGAATGTATTTTAAGCTTCCAAATTAAAAAAAAAAAAGACCAGTAGTTATTACTGTCCAAAGGCAGAGATAATTTTGGAATTATTTAGTTCTTTTCTTAGGGCGCTGAGGTCTCCTCACACCGTAACATTGCTATGATTCATGTTTACTGCTTGTGAAATGCTGAAACGTGTGACCACCTTTTCAACTTAGAAGCTATCTTGCTGGCATACAGACTTCAAAACGATCTGTCCCTTGACTGAGTTCTAACTCTAGAAATGAAGCACATCCTCAAATGTTTATTTGCTTGTACTTCCTAGATACATCTGTGAGACTTCTGTGAGTTGTGGACTGCAGAAGCATGGCTGGGGAGATTACCGCATGAATACCTATGGGGCAGGTGAGCCAGTTTCTGGGATCATTCTACACTTCCCATTCTGTACGTCAGTGCCTTTTCTCTGCTTGCTTATTTGCTTGTTTTTTTTTTTAAAGGTTGTATTTATTTATTTATGAGAGTGAGTGCATGAGTTGGGGGAGGGAAAGAGGGAGAGGTGGAGAGAGAGAGAGAAGGAATCCTCAAGCAGACTCCCTGCTGAGCACAGAGCCCCATAGGGGGCTTGATCTCAAGACCCAGAGATCTTGACCTGAATGGAAAACCATGAGTTTCGAGTTTTTGCCCTTAACGGACTGAGACACCCCCTCTGCTTTCTTTAATTTGCTTCCTTTTTCCTCCGGCTCTTTCTACAAATCCATTTTACCTTCATGTAGTACTTTTGTCATTCTTTTGTATATCTGATTACTTGTCTGTTTTTCTCCTTAGACTATAAGCCTTTTGAGGACATCTGATACACATTTAAGAAATTTCCTCAGCGCCTGTCAGAGATGCTCAATAAATGTTTATCGAGCTCCCACCAACTAATATTCTTATCTTGCAAATTATGTATGAGGCTTTCGGGATTATTAAACTCTAGAGTAGGGCTTTTTTTGTTTCTTCTTAGTATCTGCATGTACGAATTTAAATTTCTAATTTAATTTAGACCTAATATGTAAGAGTGATTGGTTGCGATTAACAACACAATGCTAATGGGAATAATATTAAATGTTTGGCAGGTCAGAGTCCCCTGTACAGCTTCTTATTTACCAGCTGGGGCCTGTGGTTTGTAAAGATTTTTCTGCAAAACTTAAGACTGGAGATTAATTCTCTGTTCCTTTTCTATAGCAGCCAAGAAAGACTGGAATATAGAATCTTAGGGAAATTGGAGCTGTGAAATCTTGTGACCTAATTCTTTCCTAAAAAAATATTTATAATACATATGTGTATGTATATACATATAATATATGGTATAAATATATAAAATAATATTTAATATATAATGTATATAACTATACATAATTATGGAGAGGGCAAGAAAAAGAAAGGTGTTTCTCATTCGTAGGTTTTGGGAAACTTTAGTAAAATTTATTGGTGAAATATCTAAGAAATATAAGTCTTGGCATTTACCAACCATTTTGACTATGTATTCTGGCTATTCTGAAGTCATTTTTGGTATTTATTAAAATGCTCTCTTGGCTCCCGGTTTATTACTGGTTCATCTAATTTGAAGGGATAATTAGACAGTTCTGATGGATGAATATTAAAATGTGTCTGGTTTCCTTACGTGTTCTGCTAGGGTTCTGTCCAGTGTTTCTCTGCAATGCCAAACCACCAGGGTATCTTGGCAAAGAGAGTCTCCAGGCTTTGGCAATAGAGGATGGGCCTACATTTTTCTCAACTGCCCAAATACTCTGTGACTTTCCGTCTCAGCAGGCGTCCCGTTCTCTTCCATAGCAACAGTACATTTGGGGGATTACTGCGTGTTTTTTCTCCTCCCTCCTGTGGGAGAATACCACTATTTCTAAGCTGAGATAAATCAGGTCACTGGCAAGAATTCAGTATGGCCCTGTTCAACGCTGTTTCTATTTGATACAGGCCTTCTTTTGGTGCGAGAGAGGGGAAAACACAAGCAAATTCAATACAATGTCAAGTTCAAGCTTGTATTTTCTTTTCCTATTGGGGGTTGTGTGTGTGTCAAAAATGAAATCTCTCCTTTACAAAATAAGCATAGATATAAGTAGCATGTCAAGAACTAATCGTCAAAGTTAAGATCATTTTCATAGAATACTCTTATTAAACCAAAAATTTACAATGGATAAGGATCAGATAACTTAAATGATGCAAAATGCCTTTTCTTTTTTTTTGAGTATTTCACTGAAAGCATTTTATGGTACATGGATTGTTTTACTGTGAACATTTCCAGTGATTGGTACAAACCTTTGCCAATGAATGACAAATTTACATACACTTCATGTCAGCCAGCAATATTTTGCAGCTTTAATTGCTTTAGCTTCAGGCATTCCATGTCAAAATAGAGTGTTTAATGTCCTGCAAGTTGTTCTGTTTCTTTGCAACATTAAATTATTCTGTAATTTGCCTGTTTTCCTTCTAATGCATTGTCCATTAAGTCCTTTAATAATTTATAATAGAAGATTTATGATGCAACTTTATTTATTTATTTATTTATTTTTAAGGATTTTATTCATTTATTTGACAGACAGAGATCACAAGTAGGTAGAGAGGCAGGCAGAGAGAGAGGAAGGGAAGCAGGCTCCCTGCTGAGCAGAGAGCTCGATGCAGGGCTTGATCCCAGGATCCTGAGATCATGACCTGAGATGAAGGCAGAGGCTTTAACCCACTGAGCCACCCAGGTGCTCCTGATGCAACTTTAGAAAACATGTGCAGCTTCCTTTTTAGAAAGTTCAGGGGAAAACTCATGATATACTATATGGTGGCTAGCTGAACATAATAAAAAAAAATTAAAATAGGGAAAGAAAGTTCTGGGTGTCAAGAAGACCGGAAGACCTGAAATGAATTTGCATAAATTGTTTACTCCTACTTATATCTCAGTTAAAGGGATCTTCTTTTATGTTGTCAAAGTTTTGTTTTAATGTGAGGCATTCTGTTTAATACTAATAGATAGGTAATATCATACTAATTTTTAATTTTTTTCTTTTTTTTAAAAAAAGATTTTATTTATTTATTTGGCAGACAAAGATCACAAGTAGGCAGAGAGGCAGGCAGAGACAGAGAGAGGGGGAAGCAGGCTCCCTGCTGAGCAGAGAGCCCGACGTGGGGCTCGCTCCCAGGACCCCGAGATCATGACCTGAGCCGAAGGCAGAGGCTGAACCCACTGAGCCACCCAGGTGCCCCTAATTTTTAATTTTATGTAAAATAGCATTTTTGCTTTAAAAAACTCCAGGTGGGCAATAAAGAATCCATTAAAAGGATATGGATATTATTCTATGGAGCCAAGTAATTTTAATGATAAGTTGATTCTATTCAGCAAAGTCTGAGAGAATGAGACTAGAAAAAGTTATTTGTGACCATTTAGTTAAGCCAAGTTCGACAAAGAAACATCAGCTCAGGGGCAGTTGGTTGGGCGACTCAGTTGGTTGGGCGACTGCCTTCGGCTGAGGTCATGATCCCAGAGTCCTGGGATCGAGTCCTACATCAGGCTCCAAGCTCCATGGGGAGTCTGCTTCTCCCTCTGACCTCCCCTCTCATGCTCTCTCACTCTGTCTCTCTCTCAAATAAATAAAATAAAATTAAAAAAAAAAAAAAAAAGAAACATCAGCCCAGAAACACAATCTTTGATGTGTCTTTGGTTGTCATAGGTTTGAAGCATATTGAAAAAATAATCTTCAGCTTACATTATATCTGAGTGTTTTCATTTTTTTTAAAGACTTATTTATTTATAAGTAATCTCTACACCCAGTATGGGGCTTGAACTTATGACCCCAAGATTAAGAGTCGCACACTCTTCTGAGTAAGCCAGCCAGGCATCCCTGAGTATTAACATATTTCACAGTTAGGATTTTATCTGATGCCCTTTTGTAAAGAATGGCCCTTTCTCAGTTCCTGTTTCTGATGTGGTATTGCTATGTGCATGTATATTGTGTCTTAGGTAATAAAATAGCAAAACTCAGATAAATGTATAAAAGCTAAAGAATGTCAAACATCTTTTCTTCTCTATGATTAATGTCATGTTCAAAGATAGCCTATTCTTTAATTATGTACAATATGATCGTTTAAAATAAGTTTCAAATGAATAACGGTAACATATTCCTCAGGAGAATCCAATGTCTCCCTGCTCAAAGTAGTGTTAAAATCTTAAAAGACCAAAAAGGAATTATCTCTTCTGTTTTGAATACTTCTCTTTGCCAAGATGAGAAGTTCTATTTAAGACATGGAAAATGAAAATTTATATATCCACATATTATAAAGTTACCTTTAATAGTACCTACCTCTTGTGCCTTCCTCTTGTCATGAGGGTGTTTCTTCAATGATTGTATTTACTATCAAGTTTCCACAGTACCCTTGGACAAGTTTAGCTATAATTGGGTTATTGGGCCTTTGTGATCCTTAAAACAGATTTAGATAATTATATAACTGGTGTCTTCAGAATTTTGGAGTGCTGTAGTGGCACCTGGGTGGCTCAGTCGATTAAGCGTCTACCTTTGTCTTACGTCTTGATCCCAGGGTACTGGGATCAAGTCCAGCATCGGGCTCCCTGCTTCTCCCCCTGCTTGCCACTCCTCTTGCTGTGCTGTCTGTTTCTCTCTCTCTCTCTCTGACAAATAAATAAAATCTTAAAAAAAAAAAAAAAAAAAGAAAGGAATTTTGGAGTGCGGCAGCAATTTCTAGTCACATCTTACCTAATGATATAGTCAAACCTTTTAATAAATTTTTTTAAAGAAAATATTTATTTATTTATTTATTTGAGAGAGAGAGAGAGAGGCCCATTTTCAAAGGTGAGGTGGGGACATCGTTGAGGGGAAGGGAGGAGCAGAGCGTGAAGGAAAGGAAGAGGGAAGGAATCCCAAGCAGACTGTGTGTTGAGTGTGGAGCCTGATGGGGGCTCCATCTCAGGACCCATGAAATCATGACCTGAGCTGAAACCAAGAGTCAGCTGCTCAACTGACTGAGCCATCCCGATGTCCCCAGGCTTTTTATAACTTTGAACTCCTAGAGAAAAGTACATTGTCTGATTAAATAATTTATAATTAAATAATCTCCAGAGACTCTATCTCTTGATAGTTCCTCATAGGGAAGAACACTTCACACTTAAATGGTATTTGTGAATCAACTATAATATTTACTCTGGTGTTTAAAAATAATGTATGATGACACTTTATTTGAAGTATTTGAGCACCTTCACAAGGCTTGTCTCCAATGGCTTTACCTTTAATATTTCATTTGTGGGGAGAGTATCTTTTTTTTTTTCCTTTTAAGATTTTATTTATATATTTGAGAGAGAGAGTGAGCACAAGCAGGGAGAAAGGGCGGAGAGAGAGAGGAAGAAGCAGCTTCCCTGCTGAGCAGGGAGAGGATGCTGGCCCGATCCCAGGACCCTGAGATCATGACCTGAAGGGAAAGCAGATGTATAACTGACTGAGCCACCCAGGCACCCCTTGTGGGGGTAGTATCTTAAGGGAAAGGTTGACCAGAGTACTTATTTTATATTAGTAGGATTTCCCCCATTATAACCTTAGTTGATCACTTATCAAGAAAGTTCTTTAATTTTCTTTTCTTTTTCTTCCTTCCCTTCCTTTCCTTTCTTGATAGGAGGATTAAAAGAAAATACATGTGCAGCAAAACTAATACAGTACCATACCTGGATTTGGTGAGCTCGAATTCCTTGCTGACTTAGACTATGAAGCGAGGAACCTATATCTGCCTTGACCTTTGAAAGCCTGAATTAAATGTTACAGGCTTACAGTTACAGCCTTTTCAACTTCATGTTCCCCGAACTGCCTGGAATAAATTCAGAAGAGGAAGGAATATACCTTAACCGACAGCAAACTCCTTTATTGCATCGGAAGAGAGCATATTTGCATTATCAGGCAAATTGGAGTTATTGGCCATAACAGAGATGTTCTTTCATTTCTCTGTTTATTTCATTTCTGATGGAAACTCAGGCCAGAACATTTTAGGAGGCAATGTTGAGATAAATATGGCCTAGCAATTCTAAGAGGGAACTCCCTACCGCTTGCTAATTTCAGGATGTCCAGGGTAATTAGAACAGTCCTCCAACCAAAAAAGGAGGAAGCTGTGTAAGTAAAAATCTCTTATTCTTCTGCTTGCTTCTTCAGGCGCATGCCTTTTTCTCCTTGCTATCTTTTTGGAATCCTAAGGAATAACGTGATACTCCATCACGTGCCTGGGGTGGGGAGGGTGCAGGAAGGGTGAGGAGAGGGGTGCTTGTGGCTACATTTCTGTATTGAATTTAATTTTTCATTGATAATTAGACTCTCAAAGCCACCTGATATTTTTGACCAGCAGGAAACAAAAGCCCACTGATTGACTCAGGGGATGCCGGGGAGCGGCCCCCACTGTGCTCACACAGCTTCTCCACAAAGACTAAAAACAAGAGCTGTGGCAAATTGGATCACCATGCAAGTTCCAACTGGCCCATTGTGTACAAGTAGTAAATTGGGAGCTGATATTTCTGAGAACTATTTATTAGCAAAGCTTGGTATTTTACTCCCTCCCTCCCCCGCCCTCTTTCCCGCTGCCCTCAGTTGTTTTTTTCTCTTTTCCTTTCTGTCTTTTATTTTCAGCAGACTGCTTTTTATCGAGTTAAGTGAACAATCTAAAGCACTTAACAAAAAATTCAGGTAATTATCCAAAGAGTTGTCCAGACTAGAAACATACTGATTATATGTGACAAATTGAATAAAAAATTTTTCAGTAATCTTAACAGGAATTTATGTGTGCATAATGGCACAAAATGCAAAAGTGGAATGACATTTGCAAGAGTTTACTGAAATGCAAGCAAAGAAAAAATCCTTCAAATTCAAGCCTACTGCTACATATATTAAGATTTGTAAATGAAGATGTCTCAGTGACAGCTTCTGGTGGAGTGATCAGTTCTAACCATTTAGTACAAAAAAGGTGTGAAAATACTAGCCTGTGGCCAGTTAGCAGAAATTGTAGTTATACAAGTCTAGACCTGCATGTCTTACAGAAGAATTGATAACTCTGGAGTTTTTTCAATTTGAGTAATACAGAGAGGGAAAAAATGGAGTCTGTTTCATTAGTTGCTTATATATGTTCCATTTTGAGAGTTTTAGCTTTCGTTGAGTTGGGAATATGGTATTATTTCTACTACCAATATCATAGAGAAAATGTATACAGAAGGCTGTATGACAGCATAAATAAATAAAATTTCTATTAATCTTTCCCAGCAAAGTTTTCAAGGTGATAGCGGTTCATTTTATGGACACTTACTCATTTGATCTTTTATGGAAACCACTACATTAATGCATTTTTATTTCCATGTACTTCCATTTTCCACCAGTGTATAATTAATTCTATGACTTAAAGAGTTGATTTGGTGAGAAGAGCTCAGACGAACATGGTTAAATCCTGGTGTTCCAGCCAGGGAGCATCATGAAGACTCTCACCGAGAGGGTACAAGTAAATTCTGGTCATTATTTTGTATCTGAGTATTACTACTCAACCATCAAATATCAAGAAATGCCATGGTGCCCAGTAATGTACTAGGTGTTGCAGGGGATGAGAAGAGTTTGCGGCTTGGTTTCAGACATTCAGAAGTTTATCATTTAGTAGGTAAACAGAAGTTACCAACAAAAACAATGAACAAACTCTTCAATTAAAGAGCTTGTGAATATGATATTGCAGAGGTAATCAGTATTTGAATGCCTATTTAGATATTCTTTTTTTTTTTTTTAAAGATTTTATTTATTTATTTGAGAGAGAGACAGTGAGAGAGAACATGAGCGAGCAGGTCAGAGGGAGAAGCAGACTCCCCATGGAGCTGGGAGCCCGATGTGGGACTCGATCCCGGGACTCCAGGATCATGACCTGAGCCGAAGGCAGTCGTCCAACCAACTGAGCCACCCAGGCGCCCCTATTTAGATATTCTTATAGAAAGAATTGAAGTCTAGTCCTTCTTAACCTGATAGCCAGCATAAGGTGGGTGGGGTTATTGTGCCTCAGAAAATCATAATAGGGGCGCCTGGGTGGCTCAGTGGGTTAAGCCTCTACCTTTGGCTTAGGTCATGATCTCACAGTCCTGGGATGGAGCCCCACATTGGGCTCTCTACTCAAAAGGGAGCCTGCTTCCCCCACCTCTCTGCCTGCCTCTTGCCTACTTGTGATCTCTGTCTATAAATAAAATCTTAAAAAAAAAAAAAGAAAATCATAATAGAATTTAAAGGTATCTTAACAGCTTTTTTTTTTTTTTTTTTTTTTTAAAGAAAAACAATTCCATTTGGTTCTTGGAAATCAAAGCAGACAACAGACACTCAGGATTCAGGGACAGTGAACAATCTCACAGATGAGGGGGATGTTCTTAGAGTATGGAACATTATAGAAAACTATTCAATTTTTGCCACCACAGATTTTTTTTTTTTTTTAAATGGAGAGAACTTGAAGATGAGCAAAATGAAGTATATTCATAGTAAGTCTCTGATTGGGTTGCTGTAGGCCTAAGTGACATAAGTCCTATAAGGTGGCTGGTACATACTATGTTTTTAAGAAATACAAGTTGTAAAAAAAAAAAAAAAAAAAGAAAAGAAAAGAAGAAATATGAGTTGTTTTTAAAATAAAGCTGTCAGGAAAGGGGGTAGTTTCTCAGGGCCTGGGAATGGAGAGTGAGATGGAAGCGATGGTGCATGCTTTGGCTCTCTGGGCTCTCAGGGGCCCTGGTGGCTATATATATATATATATAGATCTGTCCTCTGTGACCCTCTTTGCACTCTCTGGGCCTGGCATTCTCCTTACTGTCTTAGTCCTGGCATCTAATATCTGTCTCCCTTCCTGTCAGCACAAGAAATAGAACTAATTTCCAGGTCCCATAGACTCTTCTCTGCAGCATTTGACATTTTTGTGATTCTTTGGGATCTTCCAAAAGAAGAAAAAAATCCCCTCTTTCCTTGGTTTCTGGGATAATCACACTCTCATTTTTCCCACTTTCCTCTCCGTTTTTTTTTTTTTTTTAAGATTTTATTTATTTATTTGACAGAGAGAAATCACAAGTAGATGGAGAGGCAGGCAGAAAGAGAGAGAGAGGGAAGCAGGCTCCCTGCTGAGAAGAGAGCCCGATGCGGGACTCGATCCCAGGACCCTGAGATCATGACCTGCGCTGAAGGCAGTGGCTTAACCCACTGAGCCACCCAGGCGCCCCTCCTCTCAGTTTTCTGATGAGTTCTTGAGTTTCATCCTCTGAGAGCATGCTTATCCCTCACGTTTTTTTCCCAAACCCAAGTCCTCTTCTCAACCCCCCTTTTCTTGAACTCTACAAAGCCTCCAGTGAGATTCTTGTCCTCTCCCCCCACGATGTCGGTTCTCATCGGATGCCCAACAGTTCTTCATACCCAGCCCCAGCCTCTCACCAAGGAAGTTGGTTTTTCCTTATAGCGTCTGTAGTTGTCTTAAATGCAATGTGTCCATATAGAATTTATTTTCCACTGTGTTCCTTCTCCTGTATTCTGTATTTATGTTTATGGTATTCCTACCACAGAGCATTTAAATGTGCCAATGTGCCTGGGACTGAAGGATTTCCCAGGACACAAGACTTTCACTGTGAAAACCACCAAAGTCCTGAGCAATCCAGGACTCACCAGACATATCTGAGTTTTCCTCTACTTTTCTTTTTCTTCATCTCTTACCTTTGAGTCGTTACCAGGCTCAGAGTATCATGTCGCAGAACTCTGTCTTGAAACCTACCCTTTTTTTCTCCATATGACTGTGTGCGTTCAGGCCTTTATTATTTTGTATCTGGAGTATTATAATAAAGTCCCACCTGGTATTTTTTACTATAATCTCGCTTGTCTTATACACTGGCAGAGTAGTCTGCGTAACTGCAGGTCTAATCATCATGGCATTATTAAACAATAAGCCAAAATGTTAGGAAGTGATAAATCCATGGAGAAAATTGAGTTCTGCCATAGATTAGAGGGTTTTAGCTCTTCAACCAGGCCACAGGAACCCTGTGACTCTGAAAGGGACTGATTGTAACCTCAGTATAATAAATCTCTGTTAGAGATCAACACAATTTTCTCCTCAGCTTCTGGATCAATTTTTTCCCCTCTGCCTGGACAGCAGTGCTTGCTTTTTAGAAATTGCTATGGGAACATCAGCTTGCATCAGAGTTGAATCAAAATAAGAAAAAAATTCTGTGATTATTGGTATACAAAGAACTAGATATTAGTGATAGGGAAAGGGGATAAGAAAGAAAATATAAATTTTAACCAAGAAACAAATTAGAAATTTTGCTACTTGGGAATATTATCTTAAACACACCCAAAGCAGCTCACCTCCCCACACCCTGTTCTAGGACCTGTCTCTTGCTTCAACTAGTCTTACTAGTGGTGACATCATTTTTTGTTAATAGCATGCTCCTTCATTGTGTCAAGTACATGAACTTTGAGTGGGCGGTTTTTTTTTTTTTTAATACATCCATAAGGTCTTTGATATTCTTTTCTTTTAAAAGATTTTACTTTCTTGGGGCACCTGGCTGGTTCAGTGGGTTAAGGCGTCTGCCTTTGGCTTGGTTCCTGGGACCGAGCCCTGCGTCAGGCCCTCTGCTCAGCAGGGAGCCTGCTTCCTCCTCTCTCTCTGCCTGCCTCTCTGCCTACTTGAGATTTCTGTATACAAATAAATAAAGTTTTTAAAAAAAAAAAAAGATTTTACTTTTTTAAGTAATCTCTACACCCAACATGGGGCTTGAACTCACAACCCTGAGATGAAGATTTGCTCGCTCCTTCCGCTGAGCTAGCCAGGCGCCTCAAGTTTTTGATATTATCTCTCTCTCTCTTTTTTTTTTTTTTTTTTTAAGATTTTATTTACTTACCTGACAGAGATCATAAGTAGGCAGAGAGGCAGGCAGAGAGAGAGGGGAAGCAGGCTGCCCACTGAGCAGAGAGCCTGATGCGGGGCTCGATCCCAGGACCCTGGGATCATGACCTGAGCTGAAGGAAGAGTCTTTAACCCACTGAGCCACCCAGGTCTCCCAAGTCTTTGATATTCTATCCTATACAATGTGGAGCTCAATTCTCTTCCTCTTGAGTGACTTGCTTCTAATGAATAGAATATGTCAAGACTGACATAGTTGTGTCTTTGAGACTGTCATTAAAGGGATTGTGACTTCTTCCTTGCTGTCTCTCAGATCACTCATTCTTGGGGAGGCCAGCTTGAATGTTATGGCAATGTTCTCCTTATGGAGGTATCTACGTGGGGAGGTACTGAGGCTTCCTGAGCACAGCCAGAGCTAACTTGGCAGGTATGTGAATGAATTATCAGCGTGGAAACAGGTCTGCCTGCCCCACTCAAGCCTTCAGCTGACCGTAGACTTCGTTAACATGTAGACTGCAAATCATAACTAACATCTAGACTGCAAATCTGGTTCTGAACCAGAACCACCTAGCTAAAGCTGCCCCCAGATTCCTGACCCATGAAACTGTGTGAGATAATAGGTGTTTCTTATGGGGAGCCGCTAAGCTTTGGGGTAATTTATTATGCAGCAATAGGTAACTAATACAGAGTAATTTTTACTTGATCCTTTCTCTCCTAGTTCTTTCCTTTTGACCCTTTTCCTGAAGATTCAGCCCCTCAGATCGTAATACATTTTGCTGATTCTTCTGCAAAGAAGCTCTATTCTTTACCGCTCACTTACTGTATTTCTGCTCTGTTGTATTCCTTCATTTCTGAAACCTTGGCCTACCATCCACTCATTCTGAGGGTCTGCCCAGCCTCCACTGTGCAGAGACCACTCTTCATAGTTCTCTTGCATTTTATAATAACTTGTGAGCAGAAAGACTAACTGCTTTTTTGTTCTGGTTAATCTTTCCAAGGATGCAGATTTGCTTACTGTCCAGTATAATAAAATGATATCTTCCAGGGTACCTGGGTAGCTCGGTTGGTTAAGCATCTACCTTTGGCTCAGGTGCTGATCCCGGGTCTCTAGGATTGAGCCCGGAGTCAGAGTCGGGCTGCCTCCTCAGCGGGAAGCCTGCTTCTCCCTGCCTCTCTGCCCCTCCCCCTCCTCGTGCTCTCTAACTCTCTCTTAAATAAATAAATAAATAAAATCTTTAAAAAAAATACTATTGTCCTCTGGCGCAAAGGTCAGACAGGCTTACTTTATTGCCCATTAGAGAAGCTTTGGGTTTCGTGAGTTCAGTATTCCTCAGCTGTGAGGCAAACCTACCATATCCTTCAGTGGGATCTATTGAGGCCCTTCTCTATCACCCCTGGCATTTGGAGAGTAGGAGTAACCCAAACTGAAATGGTGCTTAGGTGGCTGGTTGTGCCTTGGACAAGTAGGACCTTTGTCTGATGCAGGATCTCATGGCTCCTGTGGGCTCCCTTGTCAGCGTGCAAGAATGGTAAAGCTCAGACTCTTCGTAGTTCTTGACAGTTTTGACCTGCTCTCCTCAGTCCCACCTGAAGTTGTAATCATGCCTCTATTCTGTTCTCTCCTTCAGTGACCAAATGAAAACAGACTACATGTGCTAAATCTCTAACTGCCGCCCATTCTGATTGCATTTGGTTTTGTTCTGAACACATCTTCGTAAACGCTGCTGGCGAATCTCAAGCACACTCTTCTCATTTCTGCCTTGGAACTCCAGAAGGTGGCTCTAGTTTTTTCTGTGACATCTTCCGTGTATTCTTCTCCCTGGAACCATTACCCCTACCCCTTATACATGTGTGAAACTAACCTTTTCTGGGAAATAGTTACCCATTGTTCTTTCCCTTTTTGTGGTCATCAACTGAGTCCCCCTTACTCCATCCTTGCTTTCTCTTGCTTCCCTCTACCACTTTTCTCCTCCGTGTTACACAACAGTAGTTAATGGGAGATGTCTATGTAGGTTTTAAAAAATCATCTGTTAACTGGATAGATGTCTTTTTCCTATAGAGGGTAAGAAACTCCTTGAAAGCAAGGGACTTGGAATTTGTCTTTATTTATTTATTTAAGATTCTATTTATTTGAGAGAGAGACAGAGAGAGGGAGAGAGCATGAGCTGGAAAGAGAGGGAGAAGCAGGCTCCCACTGAGCAGGGAGCCTGATGCAGGGCTCGATCCCAGGGTCCTGGGATCATGACCTGAGCTGAAGGCAGAGGGTTTAACCCATTGAGCCACCCAGGCGCCCCCGGAATTTGTTTTCTTAGTAAGACATTCAGGTCTGGAGAATCCACTTGACATTGTGGTCACTTACGCAGTGCTGGCAGACCCATGTTGTCTGGTTTCCTGGGATAATCTGAATCTCATCTGGTGACCTCACCTTGTTTCTCAGACACAGACTGAGAAGCCCTGAACAGGCACTGAAATCACATCCATCCCAAGAAGCCCCTGGCAACCCTGGAACTGGCCTGCGGCTGCTCCTGCAGAGCTGTTTTTTTGTTTTTGTTTTTTTTTTTTTTCAGCCCAAATCTTTCTTAACAGTCTTAGCCTTTATCCACGACATCTTACCCTTTACCTCAGGCTCCTGTAGTGTAAACCGTCCTCTGGAGGAAAAAATCACCAAAGCTCTTCAGTCTTTTGTCCATTGGCTAACTCGTAAGTTCTCATTCTTATGCCCTTTAATGCTCTCCCTCTGAGATAAGATTGGGCTCCTTGGTTTCATATTGTTTTCTGTGGGAAAGCATTAAAAATAAGAACTAAACAAAAAGTTTTACTCTGAGGAGATTTTTTTTTTCTTTTTGGGGTCTCTTCTTTTGGAGGTTTAATCTAGTCTGCAAACACAGAATCTGGCTTCCTCTGTCCTTTGCTCCATCTAGCCGCACTCCTGGAAGCTCAGTCCTTGTGGGCAGTTTTGTTTTTTGGTATTGGGGGAACTTTTATATATAGCTTTTTAGAGATCATCTCCCTTCTCCACACCCACTCCACTGCGGGCTGGTGAACTTGAAGCCCCGTGCGTCCCTGTGTGCGCACGTGCACACATTAGAAAGAGAAGAAGAGATTTCTCACCAAGCAGGCTCTTTCCCGTGCCCTCAGCTAGTTTTGGAATCTGTGAGAAGGGTGAGGGAGCGCAGGGTGAATTTGTCCTCCTGATGGGTCACGTGGCCAGCGGCTTCTTCGATTCCATCAAGTTATATAATAGCAGTTTTCCCTACCAGTTTTGTGACTTACCTTTTTAGAATTTGAATGGATTTGAGGGCTAATAGGTAAAGTAGTGAGAGATAGGAAATTATGGCTCATTTTCATTGGTGGCAGGAGGGGATTCATAACTACAGACATTTTACTGATAAAATGACATAATATATAAAAAATGCAATAGACATTTTTTATTGTCATTTCTTACTATGTATGAAATTGTCTCCAATGTAAGTTTTAACCTGATTAAATGTGATAGACATTTAAAAATCTATGTAAATTCAAAAAAATTCTCTTTATGTACACTGTCTTTTGTCTAGAATCTAGCAAATTCGTACTTTTCATTGCAGGACTTCTGCTTAACCTAGTAATTAAAAACAACCAAAAAAGAAATACAAACCAAGGCAACTACAAACACCAATATTGAATAAAGCTTAAAAAGAGAAACAAAACAAACGAAAGAAACAAAAATAAAAAGAGAAACACAGGATAACTTTTTCCCTTTGAAAATGCAGAATGAATATTTAAGTTAGTGCTCCCCCCCCCCCCAAAAAAAAAAACACCAAAAAAAAAAAAATCCCCCCCCCAGTAACATCTTCCCCCCCACAGCCCAAAACGGCGGTACCTCTTCTCGGTGCTCTGGG
>NC_081570.1:76913847-77022461 GCF_022355385.1 Mustela nigripes | reverse complement strand
AGTGCCCCCCCCCCCCCTAAAAAAAAAAAACCCAAGAAAATAATCATCCACCTCCAGGGTAAACTTTCCTGCTCAGGGGCACACGCTGACTGTAGATCTTCTCTGTGCTCCTGTGGATAGCACAGCACAGGCTCAGGCTCAGACTGTGCCAGGTATTATCACCACAGCAGTCCTGATGCCCACGCACCGAGAATGTGGGATTTGCTGTCAGAGACCTCTTTGATGGCCTCAGAGCAAGGCTTCATTAGGATGCTTGGGAGGAAATGCTTTTGGGGGCGGATGTCTGAGATAAATTTTTGCACTCTTCCTGCCACACCACAGCGGTCCAGTGCAGAAGGGACAGCTGTTAGCATCCTGCTGGGGCTTGTCCTTGACTTTCAACTTGTCTTTGTAAAACTCCTGGACTGAATCACCTCATCTTCATGGGACTATCCCAGCCACCTGCCACTGTTTCAATGGCGAATATCACCAAGAGGAGGCCAGAGAGCAGTCCCTACATGCACTGGGGCTCTTGCCCTGCAGCCCAGCAGCCCAGGAAACCCACCAGCATCCCGAGGGTGCCAGCTGCAATCAGAATTTATACTCACTATGGAAGCTGGAATGGTCATTTTCTTGCTTCAAGTTGTTCTTGGTCTCAGATTCAAACCAGAGCTAAGTCCACTGACAAGGAATGCAAGCCCGGAGCCTGAAGATGAAACTAAACCCACAGAGCATGTACATGAGGTCCTTGGTGCCTTTTTTGACCAGCATGAAGGATGGACAGGCTGGACTCCAGGTGTGGCATGAGGCGTGTGCAACGGCAGGGACCTGAGATGTCTGCAGCTGCCCAAACTTCTTTTTAATACTATTATTCTTTCAAATTGCTATTAAGAACCTAATGAAGAGAGACTCTGTTAGGAAAATCTTTATCATTTTGGTCTGGTGAAAATAGAGTATTTGTTTTTATTGCAGTATTGTTTTTCTCTCTAGATATTAAAAATACTTTTTATAAGGGACTTTCAGAAAAAAAGTAGCTAAGTACATGTAGGCTATTTTACTTGACATCTTAATATTTAAAGGTTTTTTTCCCCCCTTGAGCCAGATTATTACTTATGTTACATACTATGAATTTTCTGTAAGTTACTACATAACTGGCAGAAATATTTGGCTTAAATTACCACGATATTTATCACAATTTTTTGCTGGAGACATGCAAATATTTTTAGAAATTATAAAATATTTCAAACATAGAAAAAATAAAATAACTGATTCCCAGATTAAGTCTATGAACTTTTTCCTATTCATGCTCCAAATTCCATTTTCTCCTCTCCCTTTCTAGAGGTAAACTTAATTTTACTATATCACAGGTGGGGTTCCCCAGGAAACAGGCTCTGAGACTGAGGTTTATACATGGAGATTTTCTGTGAGGTGCTCTCAGGAAACAAACTGGTGAAGGATGAGGAAAGCAGAACTGGGGAAAACTTTCGACATTTTAATTATATGTTTGGGTGTGGTTTTCTTTAAATTTATCCCATGTGGTTCTTTGAGGTTCTTGGATTTGTAAATCTATGTCTTTCACCAAATTTGGGTCATTTTCAGCCATTATTTAAATATTTGGTGGGGGGGGCTTTTTCTTTTTTCTCTCCTTCCAGAACTCCAGCAAGATAAATCTTAGACCTTTTGATATTGTTTCAATACAGAGCTTTGTTTATTATTTCTATTTCTTCCCCTATTACTCAGATTGGATTCATTTCTACTCTTACTCAGATCAGATAATTTCTACTGATCTGTCCTCAAGTTCACTCACTATTTATCTCTGTTCTACTATTGAGGTCTTTCTGGTGATTAAAAAATTTATGTTACTGTAATTTTCAATTATAGAATTTTCATTTAATACTGATTTTCTGAAAATGCCTATTATTCCATTTGTTGCTAGATTATTGTTTGCCTTTACTTTGTGTGGTATAGTTATAATAACTGCCATAGCTTTTTTTCTTTGATTATTTCAATATTTGGGGTCATCTTAGTGTTGGTGTCTGTTGATTGCTTCTTCTTTTCAGTTGTCTACATGTTCCTAGATCTTTGCATGTTGAGAAATTCTGGACTATATCTTGGCCATTTTGAAGACTATGCTTTGAGATTCTGGGCTCAGCTAAAATCTGGAGAATGGCTTCTGGTTCTCTTCCCCCTCCTTCTTTTACTTCTCTCTTTTTTAATGCAAACAATTAACACTATGAGATATAGACTTCAAGTCCTGACCTGTTTTCTGTGGGCTTAGAATGTCAGTTTAGTTTTCAAAGAGTTTGCAGTGCTCTTCTGGTTTTCACAGTTTGTGCATCTTTCCTGGTGGTCAACACCATAGTTCTGTTCTCAAAGCCTTTGCTATGCTGATTCTGTTAGGTTTCATGCATGTTCAGATTGAGAATGAGTTCAAGACTTCATACAGAAGCTTAAAGAATCACTTTATTTCAGCTTTTTTCCTTTCCAGATTTATTCCACTTTTCTATATTGTTATGTGTATGTTGTTTTGGGGGGGGGTATCCATACAAACTTGGTTTATCATTTTTGCTAAAACCAGAATTATACATAATAACATTAAACAGTTTATTACATTTGTGTAATTTCTTTTATGACAAAAGGATGCAATTTTGATATTTAAAAACTTTTATCAAAAGTTCATGTAACAGATGATGTTAATGCTCCTCTACTGTTTTCTCAGATCCCTTTACCATTTTGTCCCCAGAGACTTTCATTTCTGATAGCCAGCACCTGCACTGTTTTGTCAGGAAGCTGCTTTTAGGCTGTGAGTGTCTAGTTTGCCTGAGGATGCTGGTAGAGTCTGGAAATTTGCATCCTCGGTGGACAGCCCCAATACCAATGGCTAGTTGGGATGGGAGTATCATACTTCAGCTCCCTCAGTCCTGATCTGTCAGCCCTAAGGTGGAACCTAAACTGCCCAGCTCCCTGTTGGAATTGAGTTAAAGTTCTCCCTCATGAGACTATGCTGAGTATTGGCATCCTTGCTTGGCTCCCTTAAATTCCCTACCCCCTTCCCCACTTTTTTGCTGTTTTTTTCTTAGAAAACTTCTTCATAAATAACTTTCCTATCAGTTATTCTTCCAAGATCCACTTTTGGGCCAGTGTAACAAATAGAATTCTAAGATGGCCCTCAGGAGTCCCTGTTGTATATATCATGTATAATCCCCTTCTTTTGAGCATGGATGGGGCCTGTTTTTATGGTGAGATAGTCACTCCCTTAATTCAGTTACATCTTGTGGTGAAGGTGATGGGATCATCCATCCTTGATTACTAGGACTCAGTTTTGCACTCTGGAGTGAGATACTCTCCTGGACTGGAGAGAAGAAAATTATGACATTGTGAGAGGGCCACATGGCAAGGAAATGCAGGGCTTTGGGCAGCCAGCAGGAAAGGGGACCCCTGCCCTGCCATATAAGGCATTGAATTCTGCCAACAGCCATGTGAGCCTCAGAAAGGTCCAC
This sequence comes from Mustela nigripes, assembly GCF_022355385.1. Classification (NCBI taxonomy): domain Eukaryota; kingdom Metazoa; phylum Chordata; class Mammalia; order Carnivora; family Mustelidae; genus Mustela; species Mustela nigripes. The sequence continues at coordinate 77,018,982 of NC_081570.1, read as the reverse complement.
ACCAGGACTGATGTTGTGATAGAGCACAGTCATGAGTATGGGCTCTGGAGTCCACCCTATTTTAGCTAGAACCCTGTCCTTCCACATTCTTGTAGTGACTTCAGGCAAGTTGGTTAATCTCTCTTCCCTTTCTATTTGTAAAACTGGAATACTAATAGTACTTAACACACAGGATTGTTGTGCGAGTTTACCAGGTAGCTCTGTAGCTTAGAATAGTGCATGGCACAGGAAAAATGCTTTGTAAATGGGGGCTATTATGATAGATACTATTGCAGAAATACAGAAATTACTTAATAATAATTACATCAATAGTTATTAGTACATAAAATATATTAAGTATATCAAAGTGTAATGTTAAGATATCAACATTTAATGATAAATATGTAAAACATATGCAAATATGCCAAATATATCTTATAAAATACATGAGCTATTATTAATCACTTCTTTAAATAATGAAATCATTATTAAAGTGGCCACATAGTAGTAATACATTGCTTAAGAAGTGTGGAATTATGACCCTTTCCTCCTATCCCTCTTTCTCTCTAGCCACTCTTCATGTTTTAGAACCTATCCATCCTCCTGGGTCCACCAGAAAACATCTTTTCTATAAATTCTTCTGTGATCCCACTTAACTCTGAAATTTCCTTAGTATACTTATATTTCTCTTATGGTATTTCTCTCATTGTCCCTTGGTTAAAAGGTCCGATCTTGAATTGCATATGATAGAAACTCAATATTTGTTGAATGGATGCATGAATTAAGAGCATTGAGAGAACTTTTAAGAGTCCTTAAGCTATTCATGTACCTTTGTCTATTAATTTCTCACTAACCACATAGTGCTGTTCTAATTCATAATAGGAACTCTCAAAATAAAGATATCAACTACACAAAACTGTGTAAGTTTTCAGTTGTTCTTTTTGGAAATCTTGTGTTCATGGGGAATCTCTGGCTGTCTTTTCTTGGACAAAATGGTAGTGTGGAGAGTAGCCAGAGGGAGTTGGAATGATTTGAAAGCATGGTAATGCTAAGTGGGGGCAATGCTATTTCTGTAAGGGGGAATGTTATCAGTATATTTAAAAATGTTTTGAGGACTCTCTTAAAGTTTCATTTAAAAATTCTATGTCATCTACCAAATGTATGCCTTTGGATTGGAGGGAAACATTTGCTTTGTGCATAGTGAAGAATGGTTTTGAGTCTTGCATTTTGGTGCTCCGAAGATGCTGACTTTCGGGGAGGACATTGGACCATCAGCTACTTTGTCCCAAGATGTCAAGATGAGAAGATCTTGTTTTTCCTTTACAACAGGAGCACAGGAATGGATAATATGTTAAATAGTTCTTACAGGGTATGAATGGTGTGTGTTTGTTACCCAGAACACGTGCTTTTTCTCTTGTACAATACAGGATAGATAGGGCTGTAATTATCATATTACCTAGCCAGTTAGCTATTCTGTGAGACTGTGATTATGCAGAGTGTAGAGAGAACTTTATTTATGAACTCATTCTCAAGAAAAAAACAAAGACAAAAAGCTAAGCCAGCACATCATCTAATTCTCAATGTAAAATAATGCAGAAGTGCGGAAGATGAACATCTGATTTGTCACATCTGATACACTAATGTTTTATCCAAAAGGAAGAACACATTGTAACTTGCTCAGTCATCTGCATAAACACCACCTGGCCCTTTACAGGCACCTACTCAACTAACAGGAGTCAACGAATGGCAGCTCTGCTCACAGCCTTTTCACTGGTAGAAAGAGAAAAATCTCTTTTCTTTTTTAAAAAACAAAACATTTATGTATCAAAGTAGCAACATCTAATACATTTTTTTCCACAGCATAAAACCTGGGTGATTAAAGTGAAGCCACTGGAACCTTTCATATTAGGGAATAGATGATCACAAATTACCCAGTTTTTGAATAGCTTAAAAAAATTTATTATCCTTTAAGAAGAGGGTAGATCAAACTAGTCCTTGTGTAAACCAGACCTTATTATTATTGCAATGTGAAGCCACTTTCTACTCTGGATATGTCACTTAGTAAGTCTTGCATAGAAATGGCTATAGTTTTTAGTGTAAAATATTTTGCCAGAGACGAGAGGTTTTTTCCCTCCTCTGAACTGACACATTCTGGTTGTATGCCTCAGTGATCATACCTTTGTGCTACATTACACACATAGAGTAGAGGTAACATTCCATTTCCAGTTGCATTCATATAAAAATTAGGAACCTGGGTCACTAAACTATATTGTACCAGTTTGCCTGTTTTCAAAGAAAGGGTTAGGAAAAACAAATCTCTCTTGCCTTTACATTTTAGATTCAAGCTGGCTAACTACAACTGCATTTTTTTTTTTTTTTCATTGAGAAAACCCTGCCAAAGTCTCAGTGTATTTCTGTCCACATAGGACAGTTTAATAAGTTAGTCTTCTGCATGTACCAGTGTTTTTTTTTTTTTAATTTATTTTTATTTATTTATTTATTTATTTTTAAAGAGGAGACCATGTTCAAGTGTCACCTAAACTCTGCCCTTGACTCATTCTGTTATTAAGACTGCCTTTGGGGCAGGTCTAGATTCCCTAAATTCCCTCTTTTTTTTTTTTTTTTAAAGGTTTATTTATTTATTTATTTATAAAAAAAAGTCTTTATTATTTCTGAGAGAGAGAGAGAGAGAGAGTGAGCGGGCACAAGCAGGGGGAGCATCAGAGGGAGAGGGAGAAGCAGGCTCCCTGTTGAGCAGACAGCCTGTTGTGGGACTCAATCTCAGGACCCTGGGACCATGACCTGAGCCAAAGGCAGATGCTTAACTGACTGGGCCACCCAGGCTCCTATCTTTAAATACATCTTTTAGTCATTTATCATCCTAAAATTCTCCCTGGGGCCACTTGAAAAGTGACAGTTGGATTTCTGGATCCCATGACCTTAGTTGATTCTCTTATTAGTAGCCTCCTTACATATCTGTTTGGTGGTGGGGATGGTTCAACCTTCCCTGTCCTTGATTTAATGCATCATGATATTCTACAGTTTAATTGCCCAAGAAAATCAATGTCAACACAAAGCAAATGTTTAATTTTATATACGCTGTTCAAGTATGTATTTCATTTGTCTTTTCATGTGACATAGAATCCCATTTTTAGGGGTGCCTGGGTGGCTCAGTTGGTTAAGCATCTGCCTTTGGCTTGGGTCAGGGTCCCTAGGTCCTGGGATGAAGCTCTGTGTGGGGCTTCCTGCTCAGTGGGGAGCCTGTTTCTCCCTCTCCCTCTGCTCCCCCTCCTTGTGCCTTCTTTCTCTGGTGAATAAATACAATCTAAAAAAATTTTTCCCATTTTAATTGTATCCCCTGATTCATGTTGGAAAAGTAAACCATAGATTAGGGAGTGAGAGGAGCTTGCTTTTTTCCCCACTCCCAGTGCATCCTGTAAAGTCATTTCATTTTTTTTTTTTTTTTTATCCTACTAGTGAGTTTAAAGTTCTTGCTATATACCAGTGTTGGGGAGAGAATAATGAAAAGTAGACATGATCCCTGCCTTCATGCTTTATGCTTTCTGGTCTAATAAATTTGAACAAATATTCATGAAATTCCAGATTCCAGAAATAACCGACAGGGTTTTTGTCTTCAGGGCCAGGGAGAAGGTGTCATTCTAGCAGTTAATATGAAATCAGACTTTAAAAAATAAATCTATTATCCACTGAGCATTATGTTACATGTTACCTCATTTAATCTTCACTTTAATGTACAAGCTTACTAAATGGGGATTATTCATCTAGTTTCCAGGTAAAGAAATGGATACACAGGGAGGTTCTGTAACTCTCCCATTGTTAGCCACCTCTCTCTATCTGATTGTAAAGCCAAATTCCTGGGTATTTGTTTATGTTATTTAGATGAATAAATATCATCTCTTTCTGATGCTGACCAGAAGTTGTAAACTCAGATGTCTACAGAGAAACCAGACAGATCTCACAACATAGCAAAGCAGGAGGGTAATAAGGAGTGGTGGGGACTGGAGTAAATTCAAACTTACATTCTTTGTCTGAATCTTCCAGGTAATTGCTGCTATGTAGGAATGAAGGTCCCGAGTAAGTATCATTCTAGGTTGTATAGCACTTTTGTACAACTAAATAAAGGCGCTCCTATATTTTGTGGATATAGACCTGGCACAGCAAATAAGTGCATGTTGGATGCCAGCCTCACTTACTCCTTAGGCTGATTCTCTGTGCAGAGAGCAACCTGTATGGTCTTTTTCTAGAGAAGCCGGATCTCTGGATTTTTAAAGTGAGTTTTCTTGATTTTTTAAATGTGGACAATGGATTCAAATTAAAAAAAAATCACTGTATAGATCAAATAAAACTTATCTATGTGTTGGATTTGATCTCTTGGCTACCATTTGAAGCTTCTGAATTACAGGTTAAGCCTCAGACATGAGAAGTAACAGTTTTAATTTATTTGGCCATCATACTTCTCAAAAATCTGGAGACAAAAGTATTTTCAGTTTTGATCCCAGAAGTAATAAGCATTTTAAGTATCTAAATCCTAAAGGCTAATTTGAAGATATATCATCTTTGTCTCTGAGAAGTCTAACTGTATTAGTCATGAAAAATTCTCAGGTGTTTTGTTATTTGATAATAACCTATCTATAACATGAGTAGTTGGGAGTTAAAAATGCATGAAGGTTAATTATAAAAAGTAGGTAGAACTTATGTAAATCTCAAATTACCTTGAACTGTTTTGTTTTGTTTTCTTTTTTGATATATGGTATTTGTTAGGGGCTATGACTGGTATTACAATAATATTTGATGATGCTAATAAGGTGTGCTAAGAATAACACCAAAAAACTTACATTATCTTACCTATAATTTGGCTTATGGTCATGGATTTAGGTTGTCCTCAAATAATTTTTCCCTTGTCTGAGGTAATTGATCATTTTAAGTTTTAGCTTAATTGTTTGTCTTGGTAATGACTCATTCTTTCTGTGTTATTTTATTTAAGCAAATAAACCAAACCATGCCCTGCTTGGGTCAATGGAATCATGAAAGATATGTATTGCAGTGAAAAGGGATAGGTACCAAAGGTGTACCTAACAACCCTTGTGTCTTCTAAGCTGGTACTTCAGGGAAATCTTGTCTTGAGGAGTAATGGGAAGTTGCACACAGAGAGAGAACAAATTGAATCTTTTTGCAGAGGTGGGAAGAAAATACCAGGTCTCTGTGAATGATTACTAATGACCTCTTTTGATGAAATGCACTTCTTTTCAGGGACTAGACTTGTTTGGATCTTATATAGTCATTACTTTTGTGAAGTTCCATAAGCATGAAGTCCTTTTTTTATATACAGGGAAAGTAGAGCATAGGTCAGTGGGAACACTTTATTTTTTCCCTTCTCACCCACAAATGAAACTTCTGTAACTCTGCCTAAGTTCCTAAGAAACCCAAACTGCAAAACCACAAAAATAGAAGCTACACATATGAAATTGCCACAAGCATATGTAGTTGTCTTGTCTCTAATGCATTCTGGAGAGAGTGTCCTTTTTGTTCAGAGAGAAGCCTAGAACTAATTTTGATTGGGTTTCTAAAACCTGACACTGAATCAAAAAGGTCTCACTAGAAAATAAGTTGGAGCTACAAAATAAGAACACAGTTTTTCTTGATTATTATAGCATCTAAAGACATGTATCTTTCTTGCCTCTGAAAAAGGGTATCAATGAGACAAACCATTTAGGATATTCATTTGTAGTTTTTCTCCTAACGTGTTATTTTTGGCTAGACTATTAGAACTAGGAGGAATCTTAGTGATCCATGTCATTTCCAAACCGTGGTACTTCTAACCCCATGTCGCTTTGGATATGTTTCAATGTCCTCTAAGAGTTTAATTAAAATTTCATTTTAAAAAGTATGTGTTCGGGTGCCTGGGGGCTCAGTGGGTTAAGCCTCTGCCTTCAGCTCAGGTCATGATCTCGGGGTCCTGGGATCAAGTCCCTCATCGGGCTCTCCACTCAGTGGTGGGCCTGCTTCCCCTGCCCCTCTCTACCTGCCTCTTTTCCTGCTTGTGATCTCTCTCTGTCAAATAAATACATAAAATCTAAAAAAAAAAAAAAAAAAAAAAAAAAAACCAAACCCAAAACAACGTGGTCAATTCTGAATTATCTAGGTTATCACTGGCAATAAAGAAGAGATAATTAGTCAGGGGTTCAGAATCCCAGCTACATTTCAACCAAAGTGGCTTCAATTTTACTTATTCATTTATTAAAGAAATATTTATATAGCACTTGATATGGCCAGGGAAGCTCTTGGTTTTCTGGAATTGGAAAATAAACCAACAGAAAATATCCAAGCAGAAGCTCAGAGAGAAAAATAATGCAAAAGCAGATAAGTGCACAGTGTGGTACATTCTGAAAAAGACATGTAATTAAGTCCCAGAAGGAGAGGAGGAGAGAGTTAATGGCTACCAATTTTCCAAAACTATTAAAAATATTCACAGATTTAGGTAGGATAAATACAATTAAAACAATATCTGGCATCTTGTGTATAAAACTGCTTAAAAGCTATTAAGTAGAGAAATCTTATATTAGGCCAGAGAAAGACATAACTTTCAAAGGAACATAAGACTTAACAGCTGACTTCTTGATTTAGACCATGGGAGTCAGAAGACGCTAGAATAGCCTCTCCCACTCCCCCAGTTTTATTGAGAAATAATTGACACACATAACTCTATAAGTGGAAGACATAAAGCATGATGGTTTGATTTACATATATGGTGAAATGGTTACCACGGTAGGCTCAGCTGATCTCCATCTTAAATAGATGGAATAAAAAAAAGGAAAGTAAAAGAATAAAAGAAATATTTTCTCCTTGTGATGAGAACTCTTAGTATTTACTCTTAATTACTTTCCTATATGTCATTTTATTGTCATCATTTTATGCCTGACATTGTAGTACTTATGATGTATGTAGTACAGTATCTCATAACTGGAAATTTGTATCTTTTGGTTACCTTCCTCCAATGCCACTTCACTTCATCCCTTGCCTCTGGTAACCATAAGCCTGGTCACTTTTTCTATGTGTGTAGTTTGTGTTTGTTTGTTTGTTTGTTTGTTTTTAAACTCCACATGTTACTGAGATTATATAGAATTTGTCTTTGTCTGACTTCACTTAGCAAAATGCCTCTAAGTTCCATCCATGTTGTCACAAATGGTAGGTTTTCCTCATTTTTTATGGTTGAATATTATGCTGTATTCATTCATTGATGGACACTTATTTGTTTCCATGTCTTCAGTATTGTAAATAATGCTGCTATAAATATGGAGGTGCAAATGTCTTTTTGAGTTAGAGTTTTACCCCCTTTGGGTATATTCCCAGAAGTGGAATTGCTAGATTGTATGGTAGTACTATTCTTAAAAATTTTAAAAGATTTTAAAAATAAATGTTTATAAAAAATAAAAAATTAAAAAAAATTTTTTTAAAGATTTAATTTATATATTTGACATTGAGAGACACAGCAAGAGAGGAAACGCAAGCAGGGGGAGTGAGAGAGGGAGAAGCAGGCTTCTCATTGAGCAGGGAGCCTGACACAGGGCTTGATCCCAGAACCCTGGGATCATGCCCTGAGCCAAAGATAGATGCTTAATGACTGAGTCATCCAGGTGCCCTTATTCTTAATTTTTTGAGGATCCTCCATATTTTTTTCTATACTGGCTGTACCAATTTGTAATCCCACCAATAATAATCCATCTTTTCTTCACATGCTAGCATTTATTATCCATCCTAGCATTTATTATCTCCTGTCTTTTTGATGATGGCCATTTTAACAGATGTGAGGTGATATCTCATTCCGGTTTTAATTTGCATTTAGTGTGTGTTTTAACTTGTATGACTATGATGTTGAGCTTTTCCTTTAATTGTTGGTTTTCCTGTATCTTCTTTGGAGAACTGTTTAGGTCCTTGGCCCATTTTTAAATTGGGTTATTTGTTTCTGTGGATTTTTTTTTTTTTTTTGCTATTGAATTGTATGAGTTATTTATGTTTTAGATATAAGCCCTCATCAGATAGGTGTCATATCCAAAAAATTCATTACCAAGACTCATGTCAAGAAGCTTTGTGCCTATGTATTCTTCTAGGAATTTCATGGTTTGCATCTTACATTTAAGACTTTAATCCATTTTGAGTTAATTTTTGTGAGTGGTGTAATTTATGGATCCAGTTTTATCCTTGTATATTGAATATCCAGTTATTCCAGCACCATTTTTTAAAAAAGATTTTATTTATTTATTTGTCAGAGAGAGAGGAGCGAGAGTGAGCACAGGCAGATTGGCAGGCAGAGGCAGAGGGAGAAGCAGGCTTCCTGCCAAGCAAGGAGCCCGATGTGGGACTCGATCCCAGGACACTGGGATCATGACCTGAGCTGAAGGCAGCTGCCCAACCAAATGAACCACCCAGGCGTCCCTCCAGCACCATTTTTTGAAGAAACTGTTTTTTCTCCATTGAGTATTCACGTTTCCTGTATCAAAAATAAGTTTGCCATATGTGCTTGGGTTATTTATGGGCTTTTGATTCTGTTCTCTTGGTCTGTCAGTTTTTATGCCAGTACCATACTATTTTGATGGCTATAGCTTTATAGTATAGCTTGAAATCAGAAAGAATGATAATTCCTGTTTTGTTCTTTTTTTCCTCAGGATTTATTTTCCTATTCATGATCTTTTGTGTAAAGTTCTAAATTTTAGGGTTGTTTTTTCTACTTCTATGAAAAATGCCTTTGGAATCTTGATAGGGATTACACTGAATCTGTAGATGGCTTTTGATAATAGTGATATTTATTTATTTTTGGTAGTAGTAATATTTTAATAGTATTAATTCTTACAATTCATGAACATGGGATACTTTCCCTTTTACTTGTATCTTCTTCAATTTCTTTCACCAGCGTCTTTTTAAAAAAGATTTTATTTATTTGAGAGAGAGAGAGAAAGAGGGCACAAGAGGGACAGAGGGAAAGGGGCAGGAGGAGAAGTAGACTCCCCATTGGGCAGGGACCTCCCCCACCCCCACCCCATATGGGGCTGGATCCCAGGACTCTGACCATGACCTGAGCTGAAGGCAGATGCTTACTTGACTGAGCCACCCAGGTGCCCCTCTTTCACCAGTGTCTTATAGATTTTAGGATAGAGATCTTTTGCCTCCTTTGTTAAATTTATTCCTAAGTATTTTGGGGTTTTTTTGATGCTATTGTAAATCAGTTATTCAGTAGCTCAGTTTCTTTTTCAGAAATTCTGAAAAATGCTACTAATTTTTGCATCTTTATTCTGTATTCTGCAGTTTTACTGATTTCATTGATTAGATCCAACAGTTTTTTGGTGAGTTTTTAGGATTTCCTATGTACAAAATCATATTGTCTGTAAATTTCCCTTCTTTCTTTATAATTCTGGTACCTTTTATTATTTTTTTCTTGCCTGATTGCTCTATGTAGGGTTTCCAATACTGTATTAAATAGGATTGATGAGAGTGGGTACCCTTGTCTTGTTCCTGATCTTAAAGAAAAAGCTTTCATCTTTCACTATTTGGAATGGTGTTAGCCATGGGCTTGTCATATATCCTTTACTATGTTGAGAAGTGTTTCTTTTGTGCCTATTTTTAAAGAGTTTTTTTTTTTTTATCACAAATGGATGTTGAATTTTGTCCAATGTTTTTGCTGCATCTGTTGAGATGATCATTTTGATTCTTTCTTACTCTTTTAATGGGATGTATTATATTGACTAATGTGCATATGTTGAACCATCCTTGCACCCCAGAGATAAATCCTCCTCGATCATGGTGAATGATCCTTTTACTGAATTCAGTTTGCTAGCATTTTATTAAGAGTTTTTTCATCTGAATTTATCAAGGATATTGGCCTCATTTTTTTTTTTTAATCTAGTGGTGTCCTTTCTGATTTCGGTATAAGGATAAGTCTTACCTCATAAAATGAGTTCATGAGTTTCCTTCCTCTTTGATTTTTTTGGAAGAGTTTAAGAAGGATTGGTATAAACTCTTTAAATGTTTGGTAAAAATCAGTGGTGAAGCCCTTTTGTCCTGTTTTTTGCTTGGGTTGGGAGTTTTTGATTACTGATTTAGTGATTACTAGCAATTGGTCTATTCCAATTTTCTAGCTTTTCATTCAGTCTTCTAAGTTGTATGTTTCTAAGAATTTTTCCGTTTCTTCTGGGTTGTGTAATTTGCTGGCATCAAGTTGTACATAGCAGCTCTTCTAATTTTTTGAATTTCTGTGATATCATTTGTAATGTCTCCAAGTAAAAGATTGTAAGACTGGATAAAAATACACAATCCAAGGATATGCTGCTTTCAGAGAATAAAGAATGCAAATATTTGAGGATATAGCAAGATTGAAAGTAAAAGGATAGAAAAGACAAGCTTAAAAACACTAACCAAAAGAGTTTCAACCTTACTGATATCAGACAAAGTAGACTTTTAAGGTGAAAAGCATAATGAGTGAGAAGAGGAATATTTCATAATTGTAAAGGGCCCAGTCTGGCTGGGAGTAGGCTATTGCAGTAATCCATGCCAGAGATGATGGTGACTTGAACTAGAAAGACAGCTGTGGATGAAAGGTACGGTAGCAAAATTTTGGATATATGTTGTGGGTGGGTGCCAATAGGACTTGTCATTCTATGAGATATGTAAAAAAGAGAGGTATCCAGGATGATTTCAATGGCTTTTGTCTTGAAGGACAAGGTAAATCACAGCAGTATTTACTGAAATGGGGAAGTTTATTGAGATTTGAAGTTAGGAAAGAGAAATAAAAGTTATTTTTTGGCCCAGTGGAACAGAATTTGAGGAAATAACAGTAATTCAGTTTTGAACATATAGAATAGTGGTGTTGAGAAGGCATTTGGATACATGAATCTGTAATCTAGTGTAACACCCTCATTTTACAGGTGAAGATAGTAAGGTTTCAAACTGGTTGTGGGGCACCTGGTGGCTCAGTTGGTTAAGCACCTGCCCTTGGCTCTGGTCATGATCCTAGAGTTCCTGGATCAAGTTCCACATCAGGCTCTCTGCTCAGCAGGGAGTCTGCTTCTCCCACTCCCCCTGCTTCTGCTCTCTCTCTCTCAATTAAATAAATAAAATCTTTAAAAACAAACAAACAAAGCTCAACAAAACTGGCTTGTAGTTACATAGCAAATAAATGGCAGCGCCAGAACTAAGATCCAGATCATTTGGAGCTAAGCCTAGTGTCTTAAACCATACCATGTGTTACTTCTCAATTTGCTTTGTTGAACTGCAGAAAATAATTTGTATAGGAGAGTAGTAATTGATAAAGTGTATTGAGTGTTACCATATGCCAAGAATCATGCTAAATACTTAGGATACATTTTATTCTTAAGGTCTTTTTTTTTTTCTTTTATAGCCTAACAAGGAAGATACTGTAATTATCCTCATTTTTATAGTTAAGAAAACTGAGCTTTTGAGATTAAGTGACTTTCTCAAGGTCATTGGTGAAGCTATTCAGATAGCCCCAAGGGTTCAACTCTTGTCCCCATGTTTTAACCACTATACTTTACCTTTTCTAGCACACTAGAAAATAGACACTCGAACCGTGCCATGTCCCATTTCATTCTCTTGATTCTTTTGTGGGCTGATGATTAGGTCCCATACAGACTATTTGATTTTTTGGCCTCCAGTTTTTCCTCTAGATTTTGCATTTGACTAAGGAGCCATTTCCATCCAGTTCCATTTAGGGAACTTATGGATACTTCCATGGGGCTCTTTTCCCAGGGCCCAAGAGGAATGCTTCATTAGGACTGAGTGAGGGCTTCTTGTTTCAGCAGCTGTAACTGCCGGCTTTTTGGAACAAAGGAGTAATTAGAAATCATTTGTAGTAAAAGCCTCCTTTCTCTTTCAGACATAAGAGCCTTTGTATTTTTGTTGACTTCTTTGAAAATTGCAGAGAAAATAAATGAAACTAGAAAAGAAAATGCCAGAAAACCCAACACCTCATCCAAATTACCTCCCCAACCAAGACTGAAACATCCTCAGAAGGAAGATTTTTTTTTTTTTTTTTTGGTCTTTAATCTAAGGGTAGCGTAAAAGCCTAGGAAGTCTCTGGGACTACTTTAATCAACTTAATGCAGTCTGTGGACTTCAGGCTTTGGGCTAGTACAAAGAGACACTCAGATGTGAGCCAGTGGGTGAATGCTTTCACAGTGCACTGGACTAAAAACAGCTCTATGCGATAAAAGGAGAGGTCCAACAGGAGTCAATGATATGGTCCATTCTGGCTGGATTGATACCGTCTGGAAATGGGTTATGTTACGAAAGGTGTAGTGGCAAGAGCCAGCTGGTCCCTCCATCTAGCATAATTTCCTTCCCAAGTCGCTTGTGAGAATAAAAGTGCATGGTGATGGACCTTTGTTAGTTCAAAGGTTTTTACCTCTTTATTCTAAAGCCCCATTGTGAATTCGCAGGGCTTAAAATATGTATTACTGTCCCTTTCATTTTATCGTTCTAAAAGAAATCAAAGACAAAACTTTTTTCTTCCCAATGAGCTTGTCTGTTTGAAATCATGGGGTGTTTGTACACAGGGTCTTCTAATACCTCAGCTGAATCTTTGCACTTTCTGTGGGAGTTGTGAGGCATCTGTCTTCCTTAAAGAGTTGCAAGGAGCTGTTGCAGAAAGACTGGTTTGCTTTCTCTTCCTTTTCAGTAATTAGTTTAGTTTATTGTAAAATAAAACAGAATGAACTACAAGTATATTTTTAAGGGGATCTGGAAGGCTCTTAATTGCCCCCGTCCTTCTCAATGACAGTTGAGTAGTTCATCTTGCCATAAGCTCAACTCTTTAAGTATTTCTGTCCACAGCTTTTGCTTCAGCCAAACTTCTGGTTGAATCAAATAGGATTTGAGGCCAAACATTGTGTATGATATAGGGCAATGCTAGTTAAAACATGAAAATTCTAGCTGTACAATGAAAATAATACTCTCATGAACATTACTAATTGCTGTTTGTTATGATTGGCCTGAGTAATTTTTCCTGAAGGTACATATTTCATATTGTGAATTACTTGCTCACTGGGGTCTCCGTGTCCTATATTTTTTTATCTGATACAAAATCCTTATTATAAAGTCTATCTTTTATCCATTCAGTACAGCTTAAACTGTAATTTCCGTGATTGACAGTTTGTAAGAAAAAAAAAGGAGAAATGCTCATTTTTTTTTTAAACTGGGAAAAAGAATAATCTCTTACCAGTACAAAAACATTGGTGACACTACCCAGTTTCCCAAAGAAATATTTTGCTCATCATCTCCTAAAATGTGAATCACAACACTCATGACAGTGGAATGAAGAGAGGAAAATTAAGATATGGGCACAAACAAAAGCAGCATTAATAATTCAGGTAAATAAAATTTGTATACAAAAGAAAACTGTCAAGGTGATGGAGAATGTTTCTGCAAATACAGGACATTTAGGCAACAGGAAAATGAGTTGAGCTTTGAATGTTTTACATTCCTCGTAAGGGCTTTATGTAGTTTGAATTTTCTTTTCCTGATTCCATTGTTGTAGCAAACATTATTTATTATGATTTATAATCTTTCCTAGGTTAAGTGAGTTGGAGTTTTTCCTTTATCCACATTGCTGCAATTTGAAAGGACCAACCACAGGTAGACTGTGAACTGTTCTTTAATATTTTATAGTTTATTTATATTAGCTTTAATTGGTTGGAAGCCCTTCCTTTCTTACCTGCCAGTTGTACTAATTTTGTCACATCTCACTGGTAGTGCCCCTCAGTGGGTCTCTCCATGTAGTTTGACTGCTTTAATTTTTAAGGCACAATGTAAAAACATCATTCACCAAAGTTATCTTTAAGATGTGTGGCATTGACAACAATCAAAAGATGCATGGAAAAGAATCACTGTTTCCAAGAAAGACCTTATAGTAGGCTGGAGAAATGGTCACTAACCTGCATTAGAATGATAACCTGGTCTTTGTAGTTTGCTTCATTCATTCAACAGATATTTACTGACATCCCTTTATGTACCTGGAGCTGTGCTAGCATTTGAGGATAGGAAAATAAAAGAGGTGCGTATAAACATGAAGAGGGTCACAATCAGAGTTGAGGTACCAAGCAAAACAACACTAAGGAATAATGGCAACTGGGAATGAAGGGGAAAAAAAGGCTTCAGGAAAAGAGAACAGCGTGGGCTCTGACTAGTGAAACTGGGAGCCTGCAAATATGTCTGTATGGTGTGGGGGCGGGGAAAGAATGGAGGTGCGTAGATGAGGCCAGATCACATTTATGTGATTAGAAGACAATGACTGACAATTTTCTTTCTTCCTTTTTTTTTTTTTTTTGAAAGATTTTATTTATTTATTTGACAGACAGAGATCACAAGTGGGCGGAGAGGCAGGCAGAGAGAGGAGGGGAAGCAGGAAGAGTTTCCTGCCGAGTAGAGAGCTTGATGCGGGGCTCGATCCCAGGATCCTGGGATCATGACCTGAGCCGAAGGCAGAGGCTTTAACCCGATGAGCCACCCAGGTGCCCTAATTCATTGTTTTTAATGGTTGTGTATATCCCATTTCCTGCGTGGACTTAGTGTCTTAAGCCATTTTTTTTTTTTTAAACTGGTGGCTACTTAAGCTTCTTTTCTTTCAGTTCTTATGATGAACAATACTTCTGTGAACTATGGTGCCTATATAGCTTGGCTGAATTTTGCAAGTAAATTGCTAGTGAATTTCTGAAGGGTAAATTCCTGGCAGTTAACTTGCTATGAAACTTTCCAGATTGCTTCCAAAGAGGTTATGCCAATTTACATGTTCACCGGTTGTGCATGAGGGAGTCTGTTTCCCTGTATTCTAGCCAATACTGAGTACTACCACATATTCTGAGGTCTACCAATCTTGTACTGAATAATTGCCCATCATTTAAAACAGACTGGTGGCTGTAAGCCTGTGAGCATGCCTTTTTACTGTAGAGAGAGATCTGTTTCTTGGAGAACCTCTAGCATCAGTGGCTTTAGAACTTTTCTCTTACAGTAGTCACAGTCTAGTGGGGTTGCAGATGCTCCCTACAGTCTCCTGCCCAGAGTATGAATGCTTGACTGCCAGTGTTTGGGGAGCCAAGGAGGGAAGTCTGTTTTCAATACAGAACTCCTGCCTTTAACTGTCACATGGGGTCCCCTGGTCAAGGACTTGGTTACCAATCCTTCCCCCAAGAATGAATCTCATCTGTTTTCCTAGATCTGGGGCAGGGATGGATGAGGGGGAGGAGATGTGGGGGGATATGCCTGCTTTTTAAACAAAGGTTTCAGCTAATTCCCCTTATTTTTGGTACTCCCGCCCTATACTCCTATTTCCAGAAGAACCTGGAATTCCTATTCTGAATCATTGCAGGGATTCTGCCTTACGAATTATGTGGATTTTCTGTTTTCCCCACCACCAATTTAAGATACAGTGGTCTGCGGTCTTCAAAGTAATTTACCATTCTCAGTGTACTTACAGATTTGCAAAGATAATGCTCCCTCTCCTGTTCACCCTATCTCACTTAAATAAGGTGAGTGACGTGTCTGGAGGGAGCAAGAGTGGTAGATGTGTGTTCAGTCTGCTGTTTCATCTGATAGTCTATTAATGCCTGTAACTAACTCCCAGTGTCTTCACCTGAGTACAGGGATAATAGTAATGTTTACCTCAGTTGCAAGGATGGAATTGAGGAAATACAGGGAAAGGACTCATCATGGTCTCTCAATAAATGTCAGTTGTTAGTATAATGTGTGTGTATATGTATGTATGTTAGTATAATATGTAACCTGTATGACCAGAGCCCTCCCACATTTGTGGAATATATTGCAAATATATTGCAAATAAATATTTTTTTCCTGCCAGAGTGTCACAGACAGCTGTTACTGGTGGGTTGGAGCATTTACCAGAGACTGAAGCATTTGCCAGTACTCGAGGTGCTGGGCCAGAGATTAAGCTGGGAGACAGAAAGCGGGCCATATTTTTAAAACTGCCTTCTCCTCTGAGAAAGGGGAACCCTCTTGCACTGTTGGTGGGAATGCAAGCTGGTGCAGCCACTGTGGAAAACAGTATGGCAGTTCCTCAAAAAGTTAAAACTAGAGCTGCCCTATGATCCAGTAATTGCACTAGTGGGTATTTATCCAAAGGATACAAAAACACTGATTAGAAGGGACACATGCACCCTGATATTTATGGCAGCATTGTCAACAATAGCTGAAGTATGGAGAGAGCCCAAATGCCCATTGATGATGAATGGATAAAGAAGAGGTGGTGCGTGTACACAGTGGAGTAATTCTCAGCCATCAAAAAGAATGAAATCTTGCCATTTGCAATGACATGAATGGAGTAGAGGATATTATGCTAAGTGAAACAAGTTAGACAGCGAAGGACAAATACCATATGATCTCAGTCATAAGTAGAATTTAAGAAAGAAAATAGGTGAACATAGGGAAGGGGGTAAAGAAAAAAAAGAGAGGGAAACAAACCGCAAGAGACTCTTCATGACAGAGAACAAACTGAGGGTTGATGGAGGGAAGTGTGGGTGGGGGGTGGGCTAGATGGGTGATGGGCATTAAGGAGGGCACTTGATAAGACGAGCCCTGGGTGTTGTATGTAAATGATGAGTCACTGAATTCCATTCCTGAAACCAATATTGTATTGTATGTTAACCAAGTAAAATTTAAATTTAAAAAAACCTGCCTTCTCTGATCCAGGTCAGATTTGTATGCCTTGCTCTCTTTTCACTGTCAACGTAATAATTCAAGGAACTGATCTTTCATTGGGTATCTCCAAATGTTACCGTGTGTAGGTCTTCTCTTATTTTCAGCTATGCCAGTGCCCCTGGGTGGGAGCTCTGGGGTTCAACATACCTAGAAGAAAATCTTTTATCTCCTGTGGGGGGTGGAGCAGTTTCATGGCTCTGTGGGATGTGGGGGGGAGTTCTGGGACTTGAATCACTCTTTATAGCAATGCCTTGCAACCTTTAATGTATTTAAGATCACCTGGGAATCTTAGGCTCTGATCAGTAGGTCTGGAGTGGTACCTGGAATTCATTTATTCCTTCTTTGTTTTGTTCTTTCCTTTATTCAAGAGAGAGGCCAGCAGGGGAGGGGCAGAGGGAAAGAGGGAGAGAGAGAGAATCTCAAGTAGACCCTATGCTGAGCAGGGAGCCTGACTCGAGGCTCGATCTCACAGCCCTAAGACCATGACCTGAGCTGAAATCAAGAGTCAGATGCTTCACCAACTGAGCTGCCCAGGCGCCCCTGGAATGCTGCATTTACAATAGGCTTTTTGGAGATGCCTAGGTAGCTGGTCCACAGACTAAATAACAAAGTTGTATACAAATTACCCATCCAGGTCTCTTGGGGCTTTGTACTTCTTTGCTTTCCTGGGGTTCTGGTGGCATGACTAAAGCTTTTTGTTAGTTTTTCCCTCTATAGCTCAGGCTTCAGGTTTTCCTGCTTTGCAACATGAATGACCACTTGTTAATATTCACATGAGATAAAATCTCTCTTCTGCTTTTGTTTCCTTTTCTGTTCTCTTAGTCCTTGTGGGCTTGTAGCTTTCCATTTCTTGTTTTTCATTTTAGTGAGGGGCAAGCAGGAGCAGAGATAACTATAGGAGTTCAAATTGCCATGTTCTCTTAAGTCAATTTAGACAATTGCAGGTGTCTGAAAAACACTTTCTGATTGTAAAGTTCTGTAGAAGTTAGGTAAGAGATTATTTGTTGAGCATACCAGGAGGTAATGGTCAGAGGTCCCTATGTACTCTTGTTCCATCAAGTACGTAATACTTGGTAAGTATGGCCAGGATCCATCAGGTATAGGGCTGGGACCTTGAAGAACAGGAAGAGGGAGAAAATGCAATGGAAGTATGAATATGGTGGGTAATTATGGATTCAGCAATAACCATTTTACTGTAGCATATCTATAGGAATTTTTCCACCTTAAATGTTGAAATAATACAACTTCAGTTCTGATTAAATTTAAGACTCAAGGTTTGGCGATGTACTGGTACAATCAGGGAAACAACCGTAGACTATGGGCCAAAGATTTGATTCTATCATCTATCTCTTGTCTATCTACCACGTACAGATGTAAAGGGATATATATCCCCTCCAGATGTATATCCATATCCTCCACGATTTATTTATGTGTCTGGGAGCAAATACAAATTATATTATTTTCCTCTTCTTTTAAAACAAAAGATAGCTGTTATATGTATTATTCTACAGAATATTTTTTTTTCCCATGGCAGTATTTGGTATATGACCTCATGTTTTTTAATAGTTTCCATACTATTCTACTATATGAATATACCATAGTTAATTTAGCCCATCCTCTTGGAAATCTGATAGCCAGGTTGTTTCTAATCTTTTGTTTTTACAAATATTGCTGAAGTCATTGTAATTTCATGTATATACTCTTAAATTTTTATGGTAAAATTTTTAATGGATTATCTAGATCACAGGGAACATTACATTTATAGATATTGCCAATTATCAATTGTTCTCCATAAGTATTAAACAACTTTATACTGAGGTGCCTGGGTGGCTAAGTTGGTTAAGCATCTGAATCTTGACTTTGGCTCAGGTCATGATTTTAGGGTGGTGAGATTGAGCCCAGTATCGGGCTTCCTGCTGAGTGTGGAGTCTGCTTGAGATTCTTGAATTTGCCTTCTCCCTCTGCCCCTCCCCACTGCATTCTCTCTCTCTCAAATAAATAAATACATCTTTTGGGGCACCTGGGTGGCTCAGTGGGTTAAAGCCTTTGCCTTCAGCTCAGGTCATGATCCCAGGGTCCTGGGATTGAGCCTTGCATCAGGCTGTCTGCTCAGCAGGGAGCCTGCTTCCCCCTCTCTCTCTGCCTACCTCTCTGCCTACTTGTGATCTCAGTCTGTCAAGTAAATGAAAATCTTTAAAAAAGAATAAATACATCTTTTAAAAAAATTTATACTTCTGCCAGCAATGCTGAAGAGTGCATATTATCTCACAAATAATACATGACCAGTTTCACATTGTTGCCAATAGGATAGGTTTTTAACAAAGGCATTTTTCTTGGTAGGTCTGAAGTTGAATCTTTTTATGTGTTTAAGGGCTACTTATATGCTTTATCTAGAATGTGTGTATTTCAGATGTCCAGTTTCTTTGTCAGTTTTTCTACTGAAAATTTTTGAACAGTTTTTTAGGTGAACTCTTTATATATTAAGGAGATGAGGCACACATTCTAAAGTGGTCCCTGTTGAGTGACGCCCTTGTATAATTCCTTCTCCATAAATGAGGACAGGACCTATGGTGGCTTGCTTCTAACAAAGAGAATAGGTCATAGAGTAAAGAGATTTTGCATATCTAATAGAAGTCCCTACCCACTTAATTTTAAATTTGTAAATACTCAAGTAGCATTTAGTAGCACAAGTTCTTGAATGTAACTTGGTACATTATTTCTTTGAGCTTTTTTGGGGGGGGGACTGTTTCTTAGAACTCAGGAATTTTGACTGATCATCTTTGTATCCCCATAATTTAGACCACTGTTTGGGATACAGTAGACCCTCAATGAAGGCTAATTGAAGGAATGAATAATGGCATTCATATAATGCAGAATGTAATTTATGGAATGCTTTTGCTTAATGTTAACCTTCCTCAGCCAGCAGCTGAATTTTGGTTTAGGGAATTATGATTTTGGGGCTCAAGCTCTGTCCCTACAGTATAGATATATACTCAGTGCATATCTTCACTGATACTTATGCAGATATGGTTGTAATCGTGACCAGGAGAACCAAAGAGAAATGGAGTGGATAGTCATGTCTTTATATTCCCACCCTGCAGTGGAGAGAAAGCAAAATAAACTTGCAATCAGTAATCATTTGCATTTATTAGGGGTGATAGGAATCACTTACTGCTCAAACCTCTAGTTTCCATGGGAAGGGATTTCCCTCGCATTACCACTTATTAGAAAGGAACCCACAGAGTTACTATGAGTTATTTATCTAGTGAGTTTGGGAAAAGAACTGGACATACAAAGCCTAGCCATTTTCTCATACTGTGTGTCTGTATATGTGTGTGTGTTCAACTGCGTCTAGGAAGCACACATTCTAATCTGATTTTCTTCAAAAAATTTTTAAAAATTAAATTCAATTAGATAAACATATACTGTATTATTAGTGTCAGAGGTTGAATTTAGTGATTTAGCAGTTGCTTACAACATTATAATGAGTGCCCTCCTTAATGCTCATCACCCAGTTACCTCATCCCGCCCCCACCTCCGCACCAGCAATCCTCGCTTTGTTCCTATGGTTAAGAATCTCTTCTGGTTTGTCTTCCTGTTTTCCTCTTGTTTCATTTTTTCCCCTATGTTCATCTGTTTCATTCTTAAATTCCATCTATGAGTGAAATCATATGGTATTTGTCTTTCTCTGACTGATTTTGTTTAGCGTAGTACCCGCTAGTTCCAGTCCCGTTGTTGCAAACAGCAAGATTTCATTCTTTTTGATGGATGAGTAGTATTCCAGTGTGTGTGTGTGTGTATGCGTGTGTGTACCACATCTTTTTTTATCTGTTCATCTGTCAATGGAGACCCGGGCTCTTTCCATAGTTTGGCTATTGTGGACATTGCTGCTAAAAACAATAGGGTGCATGTGTCTCTTTGAATCACTATTTTGTATCCTTTGGATAAATACCTAGTAGTGCAATTGTTGTGTAGCTCTATTTGTAACTTTTTGAGGAACCTCCATACTGTTTTCCAAAGTGGCTGCACCAGTTTGCATTCCCAACAGTGCAAGAAGGTTCCCCTTTCTCTGTATCCTCACCAACACCTGTTGTTTCCTGACTTGTTAATTTTAGGCATTCTGACCAGTATGAGGTGGTATCTCATTGTCTAATCTGATTTTCTATGTAAATTTTCTAAAGTAGAAATTGGATGAACAGGTGGTAGTGTTTACATGATGTGGTCTTAGAGAATGCATCCCTTCAACGCTTGATGTTCCTAATGGCCATGTGGGCCTGATTTCTGCACTGCACGGGACTGAGGGAATGAATTTACTTCTGTCCACTGCTGACACACACTTAAGCCACATCTTTCAACCTGGTCTGGCCTTTGCTGGTGATCCTGCCGATGTTCTGATCTCTGTCTCTTGTTTAGCTCTCAACTGGTTTGGAACTTGGGCTGAGTAAAGGGTTCTACTTAATGGGCTTCCTTAAGCCTTATCAGTGTTTAATCTGAATTCCTTTATTTATTTATTTTTTTTAGATTTTATTTATTTACTTGAGAGAGAAAGAGAGAGAGAGAGAGCGCAAGCGAGAAAGAGAGAGCATGAGCAGGGAAGAAGGGCAGAGGGAGAGGGAGAAGCAGACTCCCTGCTGAGCAGGGAGCCCCACGTGAGCTGGATCCCAGGACCTTGAGATCACGACCTGAGCCGAAGGCAGATGCTTAACCACCTGAGCCACCCAGGCACCCCTAATCTAAATTACTTTAATTGTCGTCTTCCCTTGATCACCTCCCTAAACTCTGTCTTTTGAAATTACCTAATTTAACCAATTTTGTTTTAACATATTGTGTGTTGGCTCCGTGTTAAGTATTTAAAATTGAGATAATGGACTAATTTTACAAATGGTGGGGGATGCTTAATGTAGCTGTATGTCTCATCTCTATATGCTCGTTGATGGCAGTGCACATTATGTATGGAGGTTCATTCGGTAGTTTCAGAGAATGAGCAGAGCCTGTGAAATTCATTAAATATTGCCACAATAAGAAAAAAGGACAAACCACAAGAGAAAAACAATCTGTACATGAGACTTCACTGCAAACTAGACTGTTTCAGTGTTTATAAATATTCGTCTGTGGAGAGAAGTACATGTATTATAATAATTATGCATTAGTGCCTCATTAGTAGGGGGTTACATCCATGCTGTTTCTTTTTCCTCTAGTGTATTTCTGATAAGTTAGCATTTTTAAAGTCTTATTTAAAATGTAATAAAAACAGAGGAGAGAGAGTGCGTGTATATTCAAGACTAGATCATTTGTAATTCCTTCAGCTGTGAGAAGAAACATGTTCCATGGGCTTCTGAGCCTACAGAGACAATGTAAAATATTGCCTTCCTCATTCAAGACCAGAACCTGATGACTTGAAAGGAGACAAGGAGGTCACATCAGCACAGAACTCTTATGGTTATTGATGTTTTATTTTTGGTGCCATTATATACACTTAAATTCTAGGTCCCTAAAAGAGATCCTCTCCTGATCAGCATTCCCAGGATTGTTTATTATGTGCTTTGTAGGTACCTTCTAATTGCGAAATCCATGAATACTTTCCATCTTTGAAAATTTGACCTTCCTGTCAAATTTGATCTATTAACCAATTTCTCCTTTTTGGGGTTCCTTGACCCTTGGCTCTACATATGGTGCGTTACTTGTTCTCCTCCAGCCTCTCTGACTGCTGTTTCTCTTTCTTTTTTATGCTTTCCTCTTTATTTTCTTTGTCTATCCCTCACATATTCCCCCAGATTCCATTTTTTCCTCTCACTGCTCTTCTCACACTTCATACTCTCCCTAGATGATCATCTCCGTTCTCATGGTTTCTGTTATCACCGTCAAATGCTCATGATCCCGATGTCTATGTTTTGGCTCTGTTCAAATCTCTGAGTATCAGGTGGCCATTTCCCTCTGCGTACTGGCTCCCTCTCTCTAGCTATCTCAGAGGTACTCAGAACTGACCCGAAGGCCAGCTGGATGGCATTCCTCTCATAATCTTGCTCTCACTTCTTTATTCTGTCTTAGATGTAGCTCAGAAAGCTACATTATTCTACATTTCTATACTGACATCACTGTCAAAAGAAGATGCTTGGAAATTACCCTTGACAGCTTTTATTATGTCCTCCTCTTCCATTTAGGCACCAACCTCTGCCAAATCTACCTCTCAGCATGCTCTCCAATCTATCCCCTTCTTTGGGTCTGTCTTACCACTTCTCTAGTGGGAGGTCTGGTGATAAACCACTTGGGCTGTTGCAATGGACTCTTCACAGGCCCCCTAGTGCATAGTCTGGTCCTGATCAAAGCCATGCTCACTCTGCTTCAGAATGCATTGCCAGCCAGGTGCTGCCGTTCTTAGAACTCATCAGTGGCTTCATATGGTATGAAGGGCAAGGAGCAAGCTCTTAATGTAGGGTACAAGGCCTATGATTTGGAAGAAAGAGGAGTGGGAAACTTTTTGAGGCATGACGTTAAAATATAGAAATGTAAGAAGTAACCAAAAAATCCATCTTTCTCCAAGTCCACTCCCCAAGAGTAACCACTGTTAGAATATGATCAAAGGTTAAAATTCTTACATGCAAGTTGCAGAAAATGCTGGCTGACTTAAGCAAGAAAGGAATATATTTAAAAAGATATGTGGTAAACAAGATGGGATTGAGAGGGAGATAAACCATAAGTGACTCTTAATCTCACAAAACAAACTGAGGGTTGCTGGGGGGAGGGGGGTTGGGAGAAGGGGGGTGGGGTTATGGGACATTGTGGTAGCTTTCTGAATCTTCAGAAGGAAGGACCAGATTGGGGATGATGCAGCCAGGAGGTAACAGAGTGCAACATGGAAATACAGAGTCCATCGCTGCAGTGGCCCCAGCACCATGACCATTACTTCTCAGCAGCTCCATCCTTCTTTCACGCCATCGCTGCCATGGACACACCCGTTCCTGGTCCCTGCAAGTCTGGGCTGGGTGCTTTGGTTAATTTAATATCCTAGATGTAATGTGAGGGCTTGGAAAGCAACCGTCTGGGATTTTCAGGGACAAAGTTGCGAAGAGATTATGAGTAGGGACTCTGGAACCCAATTTCTTGGGTTTGTCTATTTATTTTAGCAGTTGTGACTGTGAGCGGGTTACTTGACCTCTATGTGTCTCTTTACTTTCTATAAAGTAGGGATAATAGTTGTAATTACTCCATGGGATTGTAGTGAAAATGAAATAAGTTATTTTAAGCATATTGTTCAGGAACATTCCCGATTGAAATCTTACCATTTACATCGACGTGGATGGAAATAGAGGGTATTATGCTGAGCAAAGTTAGTCAATCAGAGAAAGAAAATTATCATATGGTTTCATTGCTATGAGGAATATGAGAAAAAGTGCATAAGATCACAGGGGAATGGAAGGGAAAACAATGGGAAGAAATCAGAGAAGGAGACAAACCATGAGAGACTCTTAACTACAAGAAACAATCTGAGGGTTGCTTGAGGGGAGGTGGTTGCGAGGATGGGGTAATTGGGTAATGGATATTGAGGAGGGCATGTGATGTAATGAGCAGTGGTTGTTGTATGCAACTGATGAGTTACTGAACTCTACGCCTGAAACTAATGATATTCTATCTGTTGGCTAATTGAATTTAAATAAAAAAGTTTCTGGGTGCCTGGGTGGCTCAGTTGGTTGGGAGACTGCCTTTGGCTCAGGTCATGATCCTGGAGTCCTGGGATCGAGCCCTGCTTGGGCTCCCTGCTCTGCAGGGAGTCTGCTTCTCCCTCTCACCCTCCCCCTTCTCATGCTTTCTCTCTCTCTCTCTCTTGCTCATTCTCTCTCTCTCAAATAAATAAAATCTTTAAAGAAATTTAAAAATTTCTGATGATAATAAATATATAAAATGTTAGCTATTATTATTATCATTTCAGATTATATAATGAAACTTGATTCTTTCCATGAAGACTTACATGGAGGAGGAGGATTACAGAAATTTAGAAAAGGAATTCATGAAATGGGCAGCCAGAAAAAATGAGAAGTATACATTATCATAGTTGCCCTTCCAGACTTTTTACCCCTCCATTTGCAAATAAGACATTTGTGCTTGCGCTTGTGTGTGTGTGTGTGTGTGTGTCAGTTAGAATACTCAACTCAAACCTAGCTCAAACAGCTTCAGAAACGGAGGGTAGGCTTTTGTAATCAAACCACAGAGAGGGAAGACAGGGATGCAGCTAAGGTCATAAGGAGAACTGGAAGCATAGCATCCAGTGCCATTAATGCTCTTTCCATCTCTTACCTCTGTTTCTCTCTTATATCCAGTTCTTCTACAAGACTGGAAAGTACCTTTCTGGCAACATCAGGCTTCATATCTTCCTACTTCCCCATCATAAGGAAGTGGAAATGTCCTCCCTCTGATGCCTAGGGAAAGAATTCTGGGAACCAGTGTGGGCTGGTTTCAGTCCATCACTGTGGCTGGCTGGGTTATCACCAGGGAACATGGAAGCTCCTCCTAAGACCACATGTCTCAAAATGGGAAAAACATTTTTTCAGACAAAGTAGCGAAGGGGTATTTGGAAGGCAGTTTTATGTATTTTTAAATTAACCCCCATAGCAAGCTAAGAATTCCTTTATGTTAAAAAAATCTGTTCTTAAATTAGAAATAAAAAGCACATGTACCGAAGTGTTAGGTGCTGATTTTTAAAACCTTGCAGATCAGCAGCATGTTGACTTGGGCTGCTGGGTTAACATGTACAGTTTCTTGGAATAGACGTCTATCATCTTTCAATTGTTGAGTATCCTGGGTTGCAAGGGAGCTTTAAAAAAACTGTTACTATTTGCAACCATTTATCTGTGTGAATCAGTTCTCTGCCACCAAAACAGAATACAACAAAACAAACAAAACAAAACAAAATGCAGGGATATTGCTAAGACTGTGGCTGTTATCTGCCACTCCTGATTTCTCATTTTGTGTTCAAGCCAACTAGTGGGTCTTTTGTTGACTGACTTCATATTAAGTAAATATTTTACATCTTAATTTATAAAATTAATGTATACTAGAAATACTGCATTCAGATTATGTTCTTGTAGGATTTCATTTGAAAGGATTCGACTGCTAAAATTTGAAAACCAATATATTAGAGCAGGGGTTAGCAAAGTTTCTGTAAAGGGCCATATAGTAAATATTTTAGATTTTGCAGGCCATACGGTCTCTGTTGCAACAACTCAGCTCTGCCATGGTAGTGTGAAAGCAGCAGTAGACAATATATAAATGAACTATGATGACTGTTCCAATAACACTTTATTTACAAAAACTGGAGGCCAACTGGATTTGGCCAGTGGGCTGGGCTATAGTTTGCCATCCCCTCTGTTTAGAAATTTGACATAAACAGAGAGATTGGACTCTAAAGACTAGTTACATAGTTACCTTTAATGAAGCAGGAGTGGGGGTGGGGTGGGGAATATTGTTCCCTGTCATCTGTATTAACAGTTACTTTTAAAAGGGGTCTTCTTAAAAAAGTTCTGATTTTAGTTAAAATTATCTTGCTGACAGCTTAATTGAAATTGTTTGGTCACATTGTTTTTGAGATCCACCAACTTTATTTTTTATTTTTATTTTTTTAAAGATTTTATTTATTCATTCAACAGACAGAGATCACAAGTAGGCAGAGAGGCAGGCAGAGATAGAAAGAGGGGGAAGCAGGCTCCCCGCTGGGCAGAGAGCCCAATGCGGGGCTTGATCCCAGGACTCTGGGATCATGACCCAAGCCGAAGGCAGAGGCTTGAACCCACGGAGCCACCCAGGGGCCCAAGATCACCAACTTTAAATTAGCCCCAATATGCAGCATTTTTT
This sequence comes from Mustela nigripes, assembly GCF_022355385.1. Taxonomy (NCBI): domain Eukaryota; kingdom Metazoa; phylum Chordata; class Mammalia; order Carnivora; family Mustelidae; genus Mustela; species Mustela nigripes. Next base: position 76,992,420 of record NC_081570.1, on the reverse strand, counting down.
ATGTTCTTTGGTATAAAATAATCTGTAAGAGTTTGTATGCCCTATGTTTGATGATAATTATCTATTATGGTGGAGATTTACTCATTAACTAATCTTTAATTCTAATCTCATTTGCAAGAGTAAGTGACAAGTTCAAACTAGGCATACTAATCCAGTCTTCCAAATTGATGCTGCTTTTTCTTTTGCTCACAATAGCTTATATCATCTGAAAAAGGGCCCGAATAAATGTATCATTTGTCACTAGCTAAAACCTGTCATCATTAACTTGATTAATCAAATGCTGCTCTTAAAGATGGATTGAAACATAAAACAGCCAGCCTGGTTCCACATAATGAAGATATTAATTTGACACACAAGACAACCAATTTGGTTTTACTCAATGATCATGCTTTATTTAGGAAGCCATCAATTAGTATATTTTTACTTGATGCACTGTTTTGTCTTTCTAACAAGAAATGGTGATTTCCTCAAAAGTTAATCTGCTTCCCTTAAACACAAAAGGATATTCATCTTAGCACTCTTAAATTCCAAAATGTGAAACTCTATCTTATGAGTAAAGAGAAAAATAATGATGGATTAAAAAGCTTACAATGGAAATCTGTTGATATTGCTGTTTTTACATTCTGTAACATGATTAGGGTTATGGTGGTAGAAGTCACAGCAAGAGATACTTAGAAACCCCTATTCTTACTTCTTTTGGATGGAGATTGAAATGGACTGTATACACGTACTGAGATGTCAATTGTGCATTAACTCGCGAGGAAGTTAATTAGATTTTACTGCTTTTTTTGTGTATGTGGTGGCTGGGAGAGGTTTTTGGCAAGGTAAGAAGAGTGTCAAGTCACAGTATCAGTTTTCTTTATGTGATTGATGCAGCAATAGAGAGAGCTGTATTCATGAGGTTTATATGGCATATGGATTTTTTAATCATCTTCTGTTGAGTAGCATTTCTTATTATGTGGGAAGAAAGAGCAGCAAATATTTCATTAACTAACTTAGGGCAGATGATGCTTTCTGGACGTGGAGTTTACTGTGAATGAGCAATTGGATTTGATGTTTAAAGACTTCTGACTTGAATTAGATTTCAAATGCTAGACTTGAGGAATTTTTAAAAAGGGAGTGATGCTATTTCATTAATAGTTGATGGAAATTTACCACTTGAAAGGCTGATGTGTTTTAGAACCTATTACAAGTTATTAGATGGCATGCTATTTATGGACTTGACAGATTGTTGAAATCTGTTTTGTTTTAAAGTGTCTTGTTTTTGTGGGGAGGGGCCTTGGCAGAATGGTTCATATATGATATATTTCTTGTCTATGTGTTTCTGCTCAAGTGTGTCAGCCTCCTGGTGCTTGTGGAAGTTTTACAGATTCCAGGGGACTTTCAACATGCACGAGGAGGCTGTAGGTGGTGGCCCAAGCTAGACTTCTCTGGTTCTGTAACTCATCGTGTAGGCTTTCTCCCTGCTGATAAAGCAGGATAACAATCAGAAAATGGTGATTCAACATTCCTTAAGCCCCCAGTACCGTGGGCCACACCGATGTTTGAGGATCTTAGTGCATCTTCTGTCTCCAGGATGATTGCATGGAGGCTGCTTGGAGTTGGGTCCAATGATATCAAGACTTCCCTTGTTGTTGTTTGAAGGAGATCGTTTAAAGAACAAACATTTCAAAATTGTGGAATGGGTTTCAGAGACCTATTTCCCAAGAGGACGACCGTGGACTGAGAGCCAGGGTTACTGTGTTCCTAGGCCTCTTGCCACCACTAAGTAGTCGTGTCACCTTGGGCAAGTTTCCCCGCTCTTTGAGAGGTTAGAAAAGTATAGATTTATTGCTCAGATAGAAAGTGGGCAACATGAGAGGACAACATGAGAAGAATACATTAATATTTTAATAGTGTTCAGAGGCATAAGCGTGAACAGTTGTAGAAAATATGTACTTGAGGGAAAAATAAGTTTATCATTGAGAATGGATTCCCACAAAGCTAAAAGAATCTGTTAAGGATTGATGGCCTGACCTTAAACCCATCCATGTATTTTTCATTCCTAAAAGCGAAAACATCTCTTCCATCCCCCTTCCTGCTGCCCTTCCTCCTGATTACAAAAGGAAGATTTTTCTTTTGTAGAAAATTTGGAAAATACGATTACAAGGAAGAAGTGAAAAAAATTTTACTACCCAGAAGTCAAGCCCTTAAGATTTTCATATAACTTTACTGTTTCTTTCCTCTGTATGTGTATGTGAATGTGTGTATGCACATAATGGCAATCCTGCTGAATGTAGTTTTTCCAGTGTATTTTAATTTAATAATATCCTGAGAATATTTTCTCACCTTGAGTATTCTTCTAAAATATAATTTTAAATAAATGCATAGTATTCCAGAATATGCTACTTGTTTAAAAGAGTCTCTTTCCCATTACGAAATGTTCTTTGGCAACAAATTTGGAAAATATAGAAAGAAAGGAGAAAAATAAAATCAATGATAATTCAATTATTCAAAGAAATCAGTCTTCTGGTCTGTTTTTCTATGTATTTTCACTATATTTATGATTTGTCTTCTGTCTTTTAACATTATGACATAGGTATTTTCCTTTATATGGAAATTTATCTTAAATATGTTTAACATTAAAATGTAAAGTTACGTTTGGTATTGTACAGACTTCATAATTAAATACTTCCGTGTGATTATGTATTTAACATATGCAATTATGTTTTACCATTCATGCACTTAACATATTTATTGGGAGCTTATTATGTACTAGATGCTTGTTGTACCCTTATGAATGGAGCAGATGGTACAGATTATGAATGGTAGTAGATATTCTTTCATAATCTTTTTTTAAAGATTTTATTTATTTGATAGTGAGAAAGAGAGAGGGAGCGCACGTACAAGTAGGGGGAGCAGGAGGCAGAGGGAGAAGCAGACCTCCTGCTGAGCAGGGAGCCTGAAGTGGGGCTCATGGGGCTCTATCGCAGGATCCTGGGATCATGACCTGAGCTGAAGGCAGACACTTAACGACTGAGCCACCCAGGTGCCGCTCTTTCATAATCTTTTTGTTTCCATTACCAATATGTCTTTACACACAAACTAGTAGTTTGATCCTGTTGCAATCCTGTCATTTCACAGATTTACCACTGGTGCACTTTGGGTTGTTGTCAGTTCTTTCCTGCAAGAATTGTGATGAATATCCTTATACCCAATTATTTTTTTTTTGCATTCTTAATTATTTCCCTGTGACAGTTTTCTGGAGTTTAATGTCTTGATTAAAAAGCATACATATTTTTAAGACTTTTGCTATCGACTTTCAAGATGCTACCCAGAAAGTTTGTATCAATTTTCTCTTGTAACTACAATGATTGAGGGCCATTTTTCCTAGGCAAAAATGGCATATCATTATTGCTTTAATTTTCATGTCTTGCTTTTATCCCAGAAAGTCTCCCTGCCTCCATCACTCCTGGGTAATTGGATTTAACAATTTTGATGCGTCACCTAAATGAAAATTATTTATTCTTGTGAATAACAATGTAAGGATCAACTCTTTTCCCTCCTAAATACCTAACCAAGGGTCACTGCATGGTTTACTGAACAACTAATCCTTTCCACACTGATTTGAACAGCCGTCTGTGTATATGGTTGGATGTATTTGTTGGGGTTTCAGTAGTACTTACGTGTTTACAGTACAGTTATTGCTCAGTTTTGTGTCTTGTAGCACAAATTCCTTCCTTTTTAATGTATTTCAGTCTTTGACTTCTTGATTCTTTCAGATGCATTCTTCCTCTTTATTCAGGTATGTTCTCTGTTTAGTTTAGTTTTTTAAATGGAAGTGGCCATGTTTGCAGCTATTCCTGGGGCAGGGAAAATAAGGTCAAATAGTAGAGAAGGAGCCTAACTCTGCAATCTCCAGCCTTTTCTCATTGGCTTTATAGTCTCCAGAAATATCTTCTTGTTTTGATTTGCAGGTGGCACATCTCTGCTTCTGGTACTGCGGTGAATTAAAAAACACATTTATTCTGTAATTGTTGGATTTTGGGGAGGGAGCAGAGGTAAACATGTCATTTATCAGCATCAGAAATAAGAATTTCAGCATTTTTTTTTTTTTTAAGGAATGTGAGCATAACATAAAAGTTGTTAAAGGGAGTAAACATACAGAAGTCAATGTCAGGTTGCTCAGTAGCTCAGGCCTGTCAAAGAAATATGCACAAGTATGTTCCCAGCATTTGGATCATTGAAGCTTTGCCACAAGCTGTAAACATGTAATTGTTACTGCCATACTCGAGGAAGACAAGAAAGAGAATTCGGACATTTGGGGCATGTTTGTTCTTTTAGCAGCAGTAACTTAGCCAGAATGTTTCTGGATGACGTCTGTAGCAGATGCCTCGGGCACCTTGTGTCATGTCTCCTCAGCCCACCTCTGTTTATGGCTCAGCTGCAGTGGACAGTTCCATTCAAGGAACCATTCACCTTGTGCTGATGATACTGCGTTCCATGTGTGTCTTCTGCTCTCTGCCCATCGGCTTTCTCTGTTGCCAAGGCACAGGACCCTGTTTGGTCCCTGTGCAAGTCCCAGGGTGTAGGGATGTGAATGCCCCTAAGCTCAACTCTCAACCAATGGAGGACAGAACACAGTGGATAAATGCTCCAGCCTCCTGTCTTTCAGGTAGAGAGTTTGGGGTGGGGTGGTCATTGTGTATGTTTCTCAAATGGCCCTGACTTGATCAGTTCCTCATTGCCCGTGGTAGGGAGGTGGGTAATGCAGACTTATTTTGGGGTTTCCTTCTTTCTTTTTTTACTGTCCTGGTTCCCTCCCTCATGTTCCTTACAGTCGCCTTCCCAGAAATCACTTGTGCACATGGGCTTGTCTCAGATTGCTTTTGATGGAACCCAAACCAAGACTCTGCCATTAAGTGTCTACTCTAGAATTTTAATGAATTTAGAGGTTGAGATGAACTTTGAGGTTGAAATGTTTCACTGCTGGCCTTGCCTGCATGGAGGATGTAGAAAAAGAATAGGGAACACCACTGGGGTTCTCATGTTTTATTCACCTTCAGAAACATTATCCCATATGAGAGCATAATGGCTCAGAAATTCTAGTTTTCCTACATCTCAGGACCACAACAGTGTAGATAATGAGAGCAGGGATGGAGGAAGTAACTGCTAGGTATCGTGTGCTTTCTGTAGGGCGCTTTGTGTTCGTTACATTTAGTCCACTGAATAAACCTTAAAGATGGGATTAGAAGCCTCACTTTACATAAGTCTGAGGATAAAACAATTAAATGACTTGTCTAAGGCCACGATATCCTGTGAATGGCAGAGTTAGCTACTAGGAATTCTACTTCAAAACCCAAGCTTTAGGAGCACCTGGGTGACTCAGTTGGTTGAGCATCTGTCTTCAACTCAGGTCATGACCTTGGGTCCTGGGACAGAGCCCCACAACAGGCTTCCTGCATAGCTCCCTCTGCCCCTCCCCCAACTCACGTTCTCTTAAATAAAATCTTAAAAAAAAACAACAACCCATGCTTTATAACTTCACTAGTATTAATTTTAAATGGATAATGTATATAATTCATTTATTCACATGTTCAATATTTTAAAAACGTTATGTTAATTATAAATATTGTTGAAATTCTTACTCAAAGTAGTATGTGTGCATGGTACAGAATTTGAAGATCTGAGAAGGTATGCAGCGAAAAGCATGTCTCCCTCCCGCCTCTGCTCTAGGCCTGTATAGGAGGCATCTACTATTACTGGTTTCTTGTATATTCTTCCAAGGTTAGGTTCTATGTATATGTATTATTTTATTTTTAATTTTTACATACATCGTCCACATGACCCTTTTCTTATCTTTGCCATTTTCCCTTAAAATATCTTAGAGATCCTTTCATTTGATTCACAAAAAGTTGACTCATAATTTTTAACTGCTGCAGAGTGTTCTATCCTATGGATAGAATCTATATTATCTGCTAAATTTTACCATATAAAAAGTTAATACTTTTTGATATCTGTTGAAACAATTATTTAAAAATTCTTCTTGGAGCATCTGGGTGACTCAGTCAGTTAAGCATCTGACTCTAGAGCTTGGCTCAGGTCAGGATCTCAGAGTAATGAGATCAAGTGCCGTGTTGGGCTCTGCACTGGGCATGGAGCCTGCTTAGGATTCTCCCTCTCCTTCTGACCCTCCGCCCTTCATGCACTTGCTCTCTCTAAAAAAATAAAATAAAATTCTGAAACAAATTAGTGGCAAAAATTATCTATAACTTATAAAACATAAGAAATGTTCTCTAAAAACTAACAAATGATGCTTTTATCTGTTAATTCATAGCAAATTTTGAAATAAGGAGAACTTAAATTCCTTTCAATTAGATATCTCTTTGTGTCAGTCTCTCTCTCCCTTACCCTTGGTAATCAGCTTTTAAAATGATGATATATTCTCAGAAGTCAGGGATTGAGTTTGGAACTTGTGGTCAGTGTCCCTTTAATTCCATTTCTGTTAGGTGAGAGGTATTTTCAGAAACAGGTATAAATTTCAGAAGTGGGGTTTTAAAAATTCACATCGACAAGGTAGATATATTGGTTATAACTTTTCAGGTAGCATAAAAAAATCAAAATGCATACATAAGGTAACTCTGGTTATTCACACTTAAGAGTCAGAGAGCCCTCTGAAAATTTGTGTTCAGAGCAAACCGACTTCTATGACTTAAGGAAGATTCCAGAGCTTCCTAATAAAACCAATTAAACCGATTAGTTAATTAAGATTAATTCATAATTTTTGTTTAAAGATTTTATTTGTTTATTTGACAGACAGAGATTACAAGTAGACAGAGAGGCAGGCAGAGAGAGAGACAGGGAAGCAGGCTCCCTGCTGAGCAGAGAGCCCGATGCGGGACTCTATCCCAGGACCCTGGGATCATGACCTGAGCCGAAGGCAGCGGCTTAACCCACTGAGCCACCCAGGCGCCCTAATTCATAATTTTTATATTATCTTTTATTCTCTCATGTCTTGGAATGATGCTGGAATAGCTGCACTCAAGCTCACTTTTTAAAAAGCTGTCCATTAATGGAAAACATTTTCCACAGACACATATGTATTTTTCTTTTCTTTCTTTTTTTTTTTTTTAAGATTTTATTTATTTATTTGACAGAGAGAGATCACAAGTAGGCAGAGAGGCAGGCAGAGAGAGAGAAGGGAGGAAGCAGGCTCCTGATAAGCAGAGAGCCCGATGCAGGGCTCGATCCCTGGACTCTGGGAGTCTGAGCCGAAGGCCGAGGCTTTAACCCACTGAGCCACCCAGGTGCCCCACATATGTATTTTTCTTAAGTGAACTTTTAATTTGGGGACAATTGTAGGTTCTCATAAAGTTAGGGGAAAGAATACAGGATCCCATGTACCTTGACCTGGTTCTCCTCAATAGTAACATCTTGCAAAACTATCACAATCAGGATGTTGACGTTAATACAGTCAAGATAGCAACCATTCCCACAGCCATACCCCTCCTTACTGTTGCCCTTTTCTAACCACATCTACTTCCCTCCCACTGCTGCCCTTTCTTTAACTCCTGGCAATCACTCAGCTGTTTTCCACTTCTATAATTTTATCATTTCAGGAATGTTCTATAAATGTAATCATATTGCATCTACATACATTTTTTATGGGCTTCTTCAGGAACCACAGCTAAATTCATAGATAATATTCCTAAATTGACATGACACATTTCCTGTGTCACATTGGTTTGATTTTTTTTTTTTAAGAAATCAAATCAACCCTTAAATGTTCAACATTTTCATTTATAGAAACTCGTTCAAACCTACTGAATCAGGTTGGGTTCCCTGGAAACTGACTCAGAGGGGGAGGTTTGTGTATAGAAGGTTTCAGGAGACACCCCCATAAAGAAGTGTGGGAGGTGGGCTTGGGCAGGAGGGGAGACTGCTCCCCAGTATGATTGCAGCTGAGGCCTCAATAAACTTTACTGGGAGCTCTGAAACCAGATGGTCCTTCACGGTTGTCCCAAATTGAGAGAAGGGGACTAGACCTATATATTTCTTCATATATATTTTTAGAATCAGCTTATAGATTTCTATAATGATCCTGCTGGGATTTTGATTTGATATTGTTTTGAATCTGTAAATCTATTTGGTAGGAACTGACACATTAAGAATATTGAATCTCTAAATAAAATTAAAAAAAAGGGGGGGGTACCTGACCTGCCTTTGGCTCAGGTCATAATCCCAGGGTCCTGGGATGGAGCCCCACATAGGGCTCTCTGCTCTGCGGGGAGCCTGATTTCTCCTCTCTCTCTGCCTGCCTCTCCACCTACTTGTAACCTCTGTCTGTCAAGTAAATAAATAAAATCTTAAAAAAAAAAAAAGACTATTGGATCTCCTAATCATTAAATTTATGTATCTGTATTTAGCTATGTCTTTCTTTCTTTCATCAGTATTTTGTAGTTTGCAACATCTGTACATATACTGTAAATGGTACTCTTTTAAAAATTCAGTTTTCAGTTGGTCGTTGCTGGTGTATATTATCCTGTGATCTTGCTAAACTGACCCATTAGTACTACTAGCTTTCTTGAAGATTCTTTAAATTTTCTCCTTAGATTAACATTGAGGTCATTTGCAGAGAGAGAGGAGAGAGAGAGAGAGAAGTTTTATTTCTTCCTTTCTAATTAGTTTGGCTTTTATTTCTTTCTTTTGCTTTCTCTCACTGGCTATCTTCTACATTTCAGTGTTAACTAGAAGTGGTGAGGGCAGACACATCTCTGCCTTGTTTCTGATTTGGAGAGGAAACGATTTAATCTTATCTTTTTCTTTTTTTTTGAGGGTGTGTGTGTGTGGTGTGTGTGTATGGTGTGTGTTGTGTGTGCGCAAAAGCTGTATTGTTTCTGCTTGGTCCAGGCTTGGGGGGCTCCAGGGTGGTCAAAAACTGCCTAGCCGCTACAGGGAGAGCCTCAGCCAGAGGCCCTGACACCAGGGGTGGGGTGCCAGAGGGGCCCCGCAAAGCCTGCAGGGATCTGGAGGCTCCTAACCGTGCTGGAGGTGGGCGTTTGGAAGAGACGTCCGCTGGCCCAGCCTGAGGCTGCCAGCCCGCCTGCTGAGTCAGGTGGTCGCCATCTCCTGGATCAGCTTCACCTGCGGACCCAGGCGCGGTTCTGCAGGAAACGAGCGGGCGCCTGCGCGGGCGGAAGCCAGACATAAAGGGCGGGATTGAGGGTCGGCCCCGGGCCTGGGGCGGCGGGCATGGCTTCCCGGGCTTCATGACCCTGGACTTGAGACGGCTTCTGCTTCTGCTCGTCCGGGCTGCGGCCGGCCGCCGCGCGGGTTCTGCGTCTGGGAGAGAAGTCGTCTGGCTTCGCCTCGGCCTGCGGATGCTCATCCTGGCAGTGGAAAGAGAAGCCCGAGAGAGGTGGGTGCGGGAGCCCCGGAGAGCGCGTTGACCCGGCGGTGGACGGCTGGGTGGCCTCCCCCCGGGGGGAGTCATTCTGACCAGTCCGGGACTCGTGGTTGAGCCACTATCAGGAGCTCAGCGCCAGACGCCGTGCAGGCTGGTCCCGGCGCCAGAGGGTGGCCGAGAAGAATGTTTCGAGGTTGGGACTGGCAACGAGGTTGCAGGGCCATGGGAGGCTGGAAGAAGGGGCCTGGGACTCTTCCGTCCACGTGCTGTTGAGGCCAGATACAGAGTCCCGGGGCCGCCCCGTGCGCTGCTGAAAACACCTGGTGTTTGACCATTATGGGTGGTGTAGGCTGCAGGTGTTTTGTGGATGCCCTTTAGCAGAGTGAGGAATTTCTCCTTTTCTAGTCTGCTGAAGAGTTTTATGGTGATGGACGTTGAATTTTATCGGACTTTTTTCCCCCCTGCTACTACTGAGATGATCCCAACAATTTCTTTAGTCTTTGGATAGGATCAGTTACATTGTTTGATTTTTCAAGTATTTAGCCTTGCATCGTGGGGTAGACTCTTATTTGGCCTTGCAATGTTTATTTTGCAAATGTACTGCTGGGTTTAATTTGCTGATATTTAGAGATGATCATTGTGTATATATCCAGGAAAGATAATAGTTTGATGTAATATCTTTGTCTGCTTTGGGTATCAGGGTAATGGGTAGCTTATAAAATGAGACAGGAAGTGCTCGTTTCTATTTTTTGGAAGAGTTTGTGTAGAATTGACATTTTTGATACTGTTTCTTTCTTAAGAGTTTGAGAAATTTTTGCCAGTAAAGCCATCAGGGCCTGTAGTTTTCTTTGTAGGAAGTTTTAAACTACAAGTTTATTTTCTTTGGTAGGTGGTAGGAAAATTCAAATTATCTATTTTTTGAATAAATTTTGGTAATTTGTGTCTTTTAAGGGCTCTGTTTCATCTTTTTTTTGTCAAATAAATGGCCATAAGTTTTTTTGTAATACTCACTCGCCTATGACTGTATGATCTGTAGTGATATCCCCTCTTCTATTTCTGATATTGGTAATTTGCATCTTCTTCCATTTTTTCTGAATTTGGTGGAAGTTTTATCAATTTTATCTGTCTTTTTGAGGAATTAGCTTTGTGTTTCATTTTTTTTTTTCTTTTTTGGCTTTTTTTTTTTTTCCATTTTCAAATTTATTGGTTTCTGCTCTTATTTTCTCCTGCTTGCTTTGTGTTTAATTTGTACTTCTTTTTCTTCTTTCTTATGATAGAAGCTTAGATCACTGATTTGAGACCCCTCCTCCTTTTTTTTTCCCTAATGAAAACATTTAATACTATACCTTTCTCTTTATGCCTTTTTGCTGCATCGCGAAGTGTCTATGTTGTGTTTTTGTTTTCATTTACTTAATATTTTCTTATTACTCTTTGGATTTTCTCTTTGACCAGTGGGTTATTAAGAAGTACATTGTTTAATTTCCAAGTATTTGAGGGGAATTTTTAGGTACGTCTTGTAAGGACCTATTCACCCAGAGCAGCCCCACCCCGGTTGAACTGCCATTTTGTTGTAAAACTTAAATTAACTTTGCCCGCTACCCAGGGGAACTTACTTAAAAGCAAGTCCGGGAGACCAGTCCCAGGTAACAAAGTCCAAATCCAAGTGTGGGTCAGGCCAGGTGGAGGTATTCAATCAGTGGGTGTGCATACTGTCTCCTAGCTACCAAGGAGTATGGGCCCCCACCCTTTGGGAGCCTTTTGGCACCAATTCTAACCAAGGTGTGATAGGCTGGTTCAAATGTTTACTACGGTAAATTGTAATTCACTTGGTCGCCTAGCATCACTGTGGAGTTTCCTGTGTGTGTTACAATCTTATTGGCCACCTGTGTGTGGCCAGGCCCAACCACATGGCCTTTGCTCTATAAAAGTTAGTCTGGAAAGCAGGGAGGGGTCGCCCTCTCTGTAAGAGGTGGGCCCTGGCCAGCCAGTTTCATCAGATTCCTGATGCTTGGCGCGAAATAAAGCTTTGCTTGACCTTCGCTTTGTATCAGTCTGGCTTCTTTAATCACGGACCCATTATTGGGGTACCCAATTTTTGGGGGACCCAACAGTCTGATTTTGATTTCTAGTTTAATTCTGTCATTGCCAGAGAACATACTTGATATCATTCCAATTGTTTCAGATTTGGGGGGCGGGATGTGATTTATAGCTTAGAATACTTTTTGGTGAATGATCCATGTGCACGTAAAAGAACGTGTATTCTGTTGGTGTTAGGTATCAATAATATAATGTTGGTAAATAGTATTGTCCTAACTCCTGTATCCTTACTGAGTTTCTGGGTTTTGTTCTTTATTTTTTTAATTTAATTTAATTTTAATTTTTTTTTTTCAGTGATCCAAAATTCATTGTTTATGTACCACACCCAGTGCTCCAAGCAATACTGTTTTTGTTCTTTTAATTATTGTTGAAGTCACTGGTGTTGGAGTCCCTGTGTATAATTGTGGATTTGACTGTCCTTTTACCTCTGTCAGTTTTTGTTTATGAATTTAATTAACTAATTTATTTATTTAAAAGATTTTATTTATTTATTTGAGAGAGAGACAGTGAGCAAGAGCATGAAAGGGGAGAAGGTCAGAGGGAGAAGCAGACTCCCCTTGGACCTGGGAGCCCAATACGGGACTTGATCCCGGGACTCTGGGATCATGACCTGAGGCGAAGGCAGTCGCTCAATCAACGGAGCCACCCAGGGGCCCTGCTTATGTATTTTAAAGCTCAGCTGTTAGGTATGTAAATATCTAGAAAAACAATGTTTTTCTTTCTTAGTAAATTGACCCTTTTATCATTTAATGTCTTTGTTAATCTCTTGTAATATTCCTTGTTTTGCATGCTTTGGTGTTAGTATAGCCACTTCAACCTGTCTTTATTTAATTTTTATTCAATTATAATTAACATAAAGTGTTATATTAGTTTTAGGTATATAATATAGTGATTCAACCGTTTTATACATTAGTCAGTGGTCAACAAAACAAAGCATACTCTTGAACGCTTTCACCTGTTTCCCCTATCTCCCTGCCACCCCTACATATTTAAATAATCACATTCTGTCTTGAAATATTATACCAATACACATATTGTATGAAAACTTTACAACATACTCCTGATCTGTCCCTCTTTCATTGCAATCTTCTGCATAATTGTTGTCCTGTATTTTACTTTTACATATACTGCACTGTAAACTTTCAATTCACTCCTAGTATTTTAAATTTAGAAAGTTATCTTTTAGAGCTAATGAGAAAAATCTTTTAAATTTACCATTACTTTAATCATATCTAGAGATGTAATTTCATTATGTGGTCTCAAATTTCTGATGTTTTTTAGTTTTTCAGTAATAAGGAATAGGACATTTCTTACAGTGCAAGACTGCTGGTAATGAATTCCCTCAGCTTTTTTTTTTTTTTTTAAAGATTTGAGAGAGTGTGGGGTGCCTGGGTAGCTCAGTGGGTTAAGTCTCTGCCTTTGGCTCAGGTCATGATCTCAAGGTCCTGAGATTGCGCCCCAAGTTGGGCTATTTGCTCAGCGGAGAGCCTGCTTCCCCTCTCTCTCTGCCTGCCTCTCTGCCTACTTGTTACCTCTCTCTCTGTCAAATAAATAAATAAAATCTTAAAAAGATTTGAGAGAGTGTGCACACGAGGTGGGGGGAGGGGCAGAGAGAGAGAGACTCCTGGATGAGTGGGGAGAGCAACATGGGGCTGGATCCTACAACCCATAAGATCATGAACTAAGTTGAAACCAAGAGTTGGACTCTTAACTGACCTGAGCCACCAGCTTTTGTTAGAAAGATATTTTCACTGTGTGTAGGATTCTGAGGAAATAGGTTGTCCTTGTTATTATTATTTTGCCTTTTCAGCATTTTAAAGATGTCACTCTGTTGACATCTGGATTGTATAGTTTCTGATAAAAAGTATGGTGTATTTAATATCTTTTTTCTCAGTATATTAGGTCTTTTTTCCTCCAGCTTTCTTTTGCTTTCCAAATTTCCTCTTTTTCTTTGGTTTTCAACAGTTCGAATATTATGTGCTTGGAAGTGTGTGCCTATCTGTGTGTGTGAGTGTGAGTGAAGAGACTGTTTTAGTGTTCATGCTTTTTGGGGCTTTTCTCAGTTTTTTTGATTTATGGTTTGCCATCTTTCATGATTTTAAGAAAATTCTTGACTGTCATCTTTTCAAATATTTCTCTAGGTTGTTTTATTCTTCCTTTTCTGGTATGTTAGGTCATTTATTATTGTTCCACAAATATTTAGATATTCTGTTTTATTCTTGCTTTTTCCTTTGATTTTTGGGTAATATCTGTTGACCTATCCTTAAGTCCATGGATTATTTCCTTGGGTGTGTTGATTCTGTTGATGAGTCTGTGGAAGGCTTATTTCATCTCTAATAGCAGATTTTTATTTTTACAACATTTCTATTTTTCTTACAGCTTCCAATTCTGCTGAAATTTGCCATATGCATGTTGTCCACCTTTTCTATCAAAGATTTTCCTGTATTAATCCTAGTCTGATAGTTCTATGATAGTTCTAACATATGGGTCTGATTCTGTTTTTGTTTTGTTTTGTTTTAAGATTTTTATTTTATTTATTTGACAGGGAGATCACAAGTAGGCAGAGAGGCAGGCAGAGAGAGAGGGAAGCAGGCTCCCTGCCAAGCAGAGAGCCTGTTATGGGGCTTGATCCCAGGACCCTGGGATCATGACCTGAACCAAAGGCAGAGACTTAGCCCACTGAGCCACACAGGTGCCCCGAGGTTCTGATTCTGTTGATTTCTTTATCCCCTTATAGTGCATTCTCTCCCTTCCATTTGCTTTTAGTGTGTTTTGTAATTTTTGATTGGATGTTGGGCATCATATGTAGACTAGCAGAGACCTAGGTAAGTACTATTTATACCTGGAAATCTGTACACCTCTCATAATGATATATCATTAGTTTATGTATGTGGTGTTGGGGTAATTTAATATAATCAGAAGTTGAGATGGGTTTAACATATGTCCTCAAATTCTTCTAGGGCTATTTTTATGTTCACTGAAAGTTTTTTGTCAGTCGTCACACTCTACTCTTGGCTTTTGGCTTTAGCTGTGAACCAGTGTCTCTTCTTCATATTTCTCTTTTAATGGTGGTAGATTGTTTTTTGCTAGTTCTTAGAACTTGCTAGCCTGGGGGTGGGAGCTAGGAAGGTTCTCTTATATACTGATTTGTCTTTGGTCTTAGGTAGGCCTTGTGTCCCTGAGTCTTGGAGGCTGCTTATCCCAGCAGCTTAAAGGTTTGTCCTGTAAGAAAGTAGGATGAGGCAGGGCTTTCTGTCTTTCTTGCTGTGGCAGCTGTTCCTGTCCTCTTCTACCACTGCAGGAAGCTTTGGTCTTCTTTCCTGCCCTTGATCTGTTTTCTATACAACAGCAGTCAGAGAAGAGCCATGTGAACTCTTTGTTTCTGCTGAGATTAGTAATTCTATACACTCATACTTGTGTACACTCAGTCTAACAATTTGTTAAAAATTTTTTACATTCTTGCTTGGTGCCTTGAACCTCTCCTCCTATACTCTGCCACAAGGGAGCTGGCAACTGTGTGTTAGTTACCTTACAAAGGCTTTTCTTTATATTGCGAGCTTCTTGGTTGTCATGATTTTTTCTTTTTTTAAGCTCTGGTAGGTTCAAGAAAAGTTATAGTTTTGTATTTTATCTGTTTTTTTCCTTTCGTTTAAGTAGTAGTGATGTTCTTTCCAGCTTTCTATGTAATAGATGGAAGAGGAATCCCTTTAGTTGCATCTTTAAGACTCACTGCCTTATAAGGCAATGTCTCTGGATAGTGTGGTATATGGATCCCACAGTTATGTGTCCACGGCTATACCTTTACTGTAAAGTAGGTCCCTTGGTTTGATGCAGTGTTTTGTGGGAACTCATGTTAGTGAATCAAGTACTGCCTAAGTGCTTGGAAATTAGTCCTGGCTCAGGCCATGATAACAAGTTGTTTCCAGTGTTGATCCCATATAAGGTGAATCTCTACTCCTTCAGGGGTGCAAGACTTCTCAGCCAGTCATCTTGCCACTATAGGGATATTTGACCTCAAGGGATGGTGCCGTTATCAGGGGCTTGGCATTGATCTTTGTTGCTGCCAGGTTAAACTAGAGCAGTGGTGATAACTAGATCAGCCCTGGTAAGTGGAAGCCCATACTGTTGGGCCCATGCATATTCTTCATCCCTGCTGCTCTATTTACTTCATTAATGTACTATGCTAGTACTAGTGTGGGAAATGACGTTAACTGGCTGGGTACTACCAACTGTGGTTATTTAGTAACTCTTCTGTGGTAAATGCCCTCTGGTGACAATTATCATGAAATAGAAAAATCTTCATACTTTGTGCCCACTCTCATGTATCCATCCACATGTCTTGTCCTTAGACTTCCGTGTTTCCAGTCCTCCAATCCTTTTCTCCACCCTTGAGCTCCCTGAAAAAAAATAGCCAGGACCTTCTCTCCTGCCTTTGGGTCTATGTATGTTCTTATCCTGGGCTACCAGTCTTATCACAGGAACTAAATGACAAAATACACTACCTGGAGCTCTGTCCAGTGGGAGGACTTTACCTTCTTACTCTGTCATGATCACTCCTGAGTGGAGGGATGCAGGATAGAAGTCTGCTTTTGACTTTTATTCACATACTGAGGTGACCCATCTATGACTCAAATTCAGTATTTTTTTCCATCTGATAGTCTTAAGTAATCCCTCCCCATTCCATATAGCTATAGCTTGAGTAGTGGGTGAGAGATATCCATGCAATACTGGTGGAAAACTGGCAGGGTGTGACTTACCTGTTGATACAGCTTACTTGTGACTTCTGGCTTTCCTTATTTCCAATGCTGAATGTATGGCTTCTGTCTTACTTTGGATTGCTGCTGTGCCTTCTCAACCTAATTTTTGTCATTAGCTCATGATGGGAAGCTTGGGCTGCATGGTTGCATGATGTTCCTATTAGAGCCCAGTAACATGATGGGAGTTGCTTTTTAGGTGGTGCATACTTCTCTGCTGCAGATGGTGTATCTTTGCTTCTGCCACCCCAGGCATGTAGTCTCTTGTGGGAGGGCTGTCCTGTGCATTTTAAGATGTTTAGCAGCATCCCTTGCCTCCATGTACAAGAGGACAGTAGCTGTACTTATTGCCTCCCTTACCTGTGTCATGCAAAAATGTTTTCATACATTACCAGATATTTTCTTTGGAGCAAAATTTCCCCTGGTTGAGAACTACTGGTCTAGACAATTTGGGTCCCATTCAACTAGATTATTACATGGGGACAGAGAGTTAACGTAGTCCTAGGGCAATACTATAAATGTATGTTGTTGTCAGTTCCATGAGAATGTGAACTACTTTTGATCTTCTTTTTATAGGAATGGAAAGGAATACATTCCCAATATCAGTAGCCTCATACCAAGGGCCCAAGGCTGTGTTTTTCTATGCTAGCAAAGATACCGCATTTGGCATAGCAGTTATGGCTACTCCTTAGTTTTGTTTGTAGCCCTTTACTATTCTGAACTGTGATCATTTGGATTTTTTAGGGGCCAGATAGGTGAATTAAATGGAGATACAAGGGAACCATCACTTTTATATTCTTTAAATCTTTGGCATGGTAATAATATTGTCATTCCCATCAGGATGTGATGTTTTGACTTACTACCTTGGCTAGACATGGGGGGCAGTTTCTGAGGCTTTTGCATTGTTTTCTGTCTTAGGATAGCTCTTACCTCACAGGTCAAGGAGTCAGAATGTGGGTTCTGCCAACTACAACGTATTCCCAGTCCAGTTATACATTTGGAGTCCAGAAAATGATCACCACTGGGTTGAAGTATCTAGTGGATTGAGTAAACCCAACATGAGCCAGAGCTTGGCTACAACTCCATATTATTAAAGTGCTTCCTTATGTCCTCACTCTAAGAAAAAAACCATGATGGTGCTTTGGGTCCCTGGATATCCGTGTCTTTTAGACCCTGTGCCCAGCAGTTCTCAAAAGGTCTGAGTATTCTCCTTTTTCCATATGGTTATCCAAGGAAACAGCCATACATTTATTAGGGAAAGACTGGAGAATTACTACTGAATATGTTTGATATGGTGTTGCAGGGTTCATCCTCACAGGGGCTTGGCCTATCTCTTAGCCAAGAGATTCTGGTTTTGAGAACTGGCTCAGGTCTAGATGAGAAATTGTGATTTTTGCTAGGGTGACTCTTCTTGGTTTCCAGATTATCTATCCTTTGTTGCATAAATTAAGCAATATTTTTGTTGCCTGCTCACCTTTTTGCCCCTGTAAACACTGTGTTCCAGTAATCTTTTCCATATCTCTCTGGAGGTTAAGGTGTCCTGGATGTCACTCCAGTGTAACCATTCATCACAGTAATTGGACTCAATTTCCTTTGGATGGTTGAGTGTTATAAATTTTTTTATTCCAGGCTTCTGGAATCTCTGTTCTTCTAACAGTATCTCCTGCCACTAACCTTGGCCTACGGAGTACACTACTAAACTGCTCAATAATGCTGGTGTCTCTTTGCCTGGCACATTCCATACCAGTAACTTTGGTAAATGGAGTGTACTTTGGGCTGTTCCTTGAACATCACTGGATGGGGATTTTCTAGATTTAAGTGATATATCCATTCTAGCATATCTCCTTCTATGATCTTTGCAATTCCCCTTTTTTCAAATCACAGCAATTCTGGAATTTCTAATTTACTTAGTGTGAGCCACTGATTCTCCAAACTTCCAGGACCTGAAGTAGGAGGGTGTTAGCATTGCTTACTGGGATCTTTACCATTGACTTGAATTCTATAGTCCCATGTCCTGGTAGCTGGGGGATGGGTAAATCTCTGACCAAGAGATTTCATGGAGCACCACAGTAACAGTTCATTAACTTACTCAGAAACACGCTATATCTGCCATCATTAGTTTTGCAATGACTTTTGTCAGAAAATGATACAATCTGACCTGGTAGCATGTTCTCTAAATAAGTGACTCGATCTATATAAAAACAGAATTTAAGGATTACATGCTGAAGGTATCAAGGAAACACAAGATACTTCTATTGATGGAAAGCTTTAAATTATATGACAGTTATAATTACTCATAACAGTCAACAGACAAACCAGTGAATAGGTTGGAGGCATTCCTCTAGCCAAAGACAAGAGTTAGCTCCTTTATATTGTGATATAAAACCCCCCAAACTGTATTCATCCATATGGACAGCGTACTGAGGTCTGTTCGTTATTATTTGGTCTTTTCAATCTCGTAGAGAGATAATAGTTGCCATTGCTGAAACTCCTTCATTATATAATATAATGGTGATAGCTACCATTTACTGAGTTTTTTAGTGCTTTGTAATACATTAGCTCCTTAAATACCTGTGTATCCATGTGAAGAGTTGATCATAAGAAACGTGATCTTGTCAAAGCTATAACTTCCATGGTTGTATACTTATTCCACTGAAGTCTGTTATCCGCATTCAAACAATTTCATCTTTCGTGTTTGGGAATTGCTATCGGAAACTGCAACAATACTCTGAAATCCTTGAATATGGTATGTCGTCATTCTCTACAAGAGGATTTAGTGTTTTGGAAACCATTGAGTTATTCAGGACCAAAGGGTGAATGATTTGGAAAGGTATTCAAAGTATATAAAATAATTTAATTTTTTTAAACTGAAAGATTTGACTTATTGACTATTACACAGTAGTAATCTGTTTTCTTGGATTTTTGTAAACTGTCTCTAAAGCATTTCTCAGAGTAGTGGTAGAATATTCTCTGAGCAATGACAGGACTCTTGGAATGAAGGTGACCTCTTAAGGTGAATATCTGAAGAGCAACACTAATATGATTAAATTCCATTAATTAATTTTATTTTACTTTGCACACAGGCAAAGAAATGAAGAGGAACTACTATGCTGACTTAAAAATAGGTATATTTCCTTACATGGAAAAAAGCTTTATCCATTTTTTTTTTATTGTGAAGATTTTATTTTTAATCTTTGTACCCATCGTGGGGCTTGAACTCACAACCCTATGATCAAAAGGCAGTATCTATGTTGCATATGCTGTACTGACTAAGCCTTCCAGACACTCCAGTTTTATCCATTTTTTTCTCTTAAGGCATAGTTGCCTTGCCCCGCCTATTTTATAAGACAGAGTTTTGATAGACTTGTTTTCATATACATGATCTTCAGAATCTTGAATTATGTTACCAGAACTTAGCAAATGGAAGCTATATTCTTAGTTTTCCTCTGTATATTTCTTCATTATATTTTTTAGATTGACTGTATTCCCATGCTGCACTTTTTATTCCCATGTATTTATTCTAAATGCGTATCCTATTATCAAGATATTGATAAAAAATGGAAAAACTAGTTTTATATTTAAGTTATCTTAAGCTTATAATATTAAATTACATATGTTCTTATAAGTGGAGCACTACATTTGATGACTTCTAACATTTCCCATAAATATGTCTTACCACCTTTTTAAAATTTTTTTTGTCACCTTTATTTTTATCTATCTCTTCTAGTGGGTGGATAAATTTTATTGTAGCATTGGGAGGCAAAATCTCTGCAAGGTCAAAAAAATATAGGAAGATTGATAATGTACTTGCATGCTAACATGGAAGGATTTAGAGCATTTTATGGAAAGGTTAAAAACCAAGAAAACAAACCATATCCACATTCTTAAAAAAGCAACAACAAAATCTTCTCTCCTGGCTGTGTCTGTCACAGGGAGGCTGCTGTGCATGCCGGATGCTGTCTGTTAAGTTGCACCGAGGATTTACAACAATTTTTATAGGTGTGAAGGTGTGCAGGTAACTTCAAAATTGATTGTGTCAAATGTCATGCTTAATTAAAAGGTGTTCCTTGTAAATTCAGATCTAAATTTAGGCCTAAGAATTTATACTTCCTTCTCTGCCTTTCTTGGGAAACAATCCAGTGTAATTCGGAGGCCTGCTGAATAACCTGAAAAAAAAAGGTATGCTTTTTTGAAGATGAGAAGAACATTTTTCCTAGCAATGTGTGCAAGGAGCTGACTGTAGCAGGTAGTAGTTCTGGGTTTGGTTTGGGCATGTATACCTTGGCTGAAAATTCTCATGGGAAATAGCAATTAAAAAAAAAATTACCCTCAGTTTCCCTGCTTCAGATTTGTTAAATTGCACTGCTCAAACAGATGCTATCCTTGTCAGACTAAGAAATCGGTTATTATTCCAAAAACTGGTTACTGCTTTTAAAACATAGGCACAGTAAGTCCTATAAAACAGCTTAGCAATTTGTTTAGAAATAGACCAGATTATCCTTTTGCCTATGGTTTCATCAGCGTGGTTTATTACCTTGTGATGATGATGGTTTAGACACAATAAACTGTTATGATTGTACATGCTGAAAAATCAATCTTAAAAGATTGTCAAAAAGGAGTACTTATCATTAATGATATATTTCTGCATTTCTCTGTCATGCTTCTGAAATTTAATTGTTCGATGCTAAGAAACAGTCGGTACATAAATGGCAGATTTTTTGTGGTAAATACCAAGAATTTTGGTAAATATTAAGAATTTCTACGCATTTTCTGGCTAACCTGAAAATTTTGATGGAGAAAAACCACAAAAATGAATTCAACTTTCTGAAAATAATTAAAATAAATTAAAATGCAAATATGCATTTTCAAATCTGGCTATTCTTTTCCAAGCAAAAAAAAAAAGAGAGAGAGAGAGAAAGGCTTTTCTTTTCCAAGCAAGCAATCTCTTGTAAAATCCACTTTGTTGCCTCTACTCTAATCGTAGAGCAAGATTGCCTCATTCACCAGACTTTGGAAATAAATCAAGGACCATTGTACGTGCCACTAAATAACGTCTGTGGTATCACGCACCCAGCAAAGATGCCTTCTTTTTTCGTTGCCTTGCTGTCTAACTTGCTCCATATACTAATGTGGTTCTGTGATGATTGTGGGAGATGTTGATATTTGGGAATGCTGCCGATCGGCTTTCTGGTTTCAGGAATTGCACCAAAGACTTGAGGTTTTAGCGGAATTGATAAGAGGAAAGCCAACATAAGAGCTCTTGCTTTGATGCATGTTATAATAGCCAGCAAACCCCACCATGGGCAGCCTGAGAGCAGGCCACTACTCTGAGGAGTACTCAGTTCTTTGGGGCTGATTATGGGTTATTGAGGCAGAAAACTTGTTCCAGTTCAAACTCTTTGAATTCCTTGTTCACTCAATAGTGTGTCAAAAAAGAGCATTCAATGTTTCATGTCACAAAATCACCGCCGGCCTAAATTGTTCCTATTTCTCTTTTGCATATGGTGTGCAAGAAAATTTTCAACACTCTTCCGTAGCACCATAATGCTTTGATATGGGGAACATTGCCATAACAGCCTGCATTAAGGAACTTATATTTTATTCTTCTTTTCAGTGTACATAAAAATCCCAGCTTAGTCCTTTTTTGTCTTTTAGAGCCTTTGAACTCTTTCAAGCTATGTTTCAAGACTTTCTGGGCTTTGACGGGGCTGGGCATTCACTGTAAAAGCAGTCAATGCCTCAGTGAGACCACAAGCAAAACTGTGAGTGTCTTAAGCAGGGACCACACAACTCTTGTGAGTATTTGCATATTTTAGCAACTCTGTTGAGTTGTGAATCTCAAAGCCAAGAAGGCTGCTTCTTAATTTCCTTCCTTAAATGTCTTGGGCCATCTCTTTTTCTGAACAGACGTTACCTGTGTTGGATCCCTTGGAGCTGGGGGGTTGAGGGGTGTGTAGCGTGCACGTGCTTGTGTGGGCTCTGGAATATAGGTGTGTGTGTATGTGATGGCGTGTGGGCGTTTTGGAGTCCTAGCTCGGTGTTATCGTTTGAGAATATGTTTACAGTGCCGTGTGGGATTCTGGAATCAAGTGCTGATTCAGACATACAAGTATATACCCTGCAGTAGCCAACTGCGGGCTCAAAGAGAGCCAGGCTAAAGCTGGACTGCCCAGTTCATTTTCCAGTTCAGTAGCTGTAGTAATCCAACTTCGCCAGCTGCTAACAAGATTGGGTCTGAAGTTTACCTCCACAATGAGATAATCAGATTACCAGCCACAAAGATCAAATAATGACCCAGCTTTCGAGCAAGTTCAGCAGGCCCTTGATAACACTGTGTGGTCCTTGAGGCTTGATTAAAAAATTAAATGGCTAAACTTTGCCTCAATATTTTGCGTTGGGATTTTGAGTGACTCGATGATTCTTTTCATGGTGCACTTTCCTATTCTTGCGTAGGTTTGAAATTAAGAGGTAGGAGAGAAGGAGGATGCCCCCGCTGTGCAGTTGTTCTTGGGCCCGGCTTTAAACGAAGCATGGAGAATTTTTAATTTGGTGGCGTACGGAAGACAAGGCAAACTCAAAATCCTTCGCGAGCAAGGAGCTGGGTTGTAACAAAACAACAACCGCGGCCTCTCCTCGGCGCTGTCTCCCAGCCCTGTGCTTCTGGACCAGAATGGATTTGGTCTTTCGCTCCCAGGCCAAAAATGTTTGAAAGTTTGGGTTTTGGCTACTATATGATAGCTGTTTTCAGTAGTAAAGGGATTATTCTGAGAGGCATACAAATGTGATTGTCTCACAGCAGATGGTGCGCACTGCTTCACCTTTGAGAAAAGTTAATTAAGCCAAGCATATTGTGCCCATAGAGAGGAAAATGTAGATGAATATTGAGCAATCAAACTCAGTGTCTCCTTTTTTCATGCCTTTGCAATGGGACACAGAATCCCATTGAAAAAGAATTATGTACAGAATCAAATTAATTCACATCCAACTTTACTCTCTTCCCACGTTTTAACAGGGGTGCACACCAGGCCCTTCACAAGTTTTGTCCACAATCAATGGGCCACACTGCGGTGTCCACTAAATTAAATGAACCAGTGCAGAAGAATCTCTTGTGAGATATTAAAAGGGTGAAAGGCTGTTTAATTCAAATCCTTCCGTAGAGTCTTTTCACAGCCCCCTTTCCATAGTACAGTATAAATTATTAACTAACTCCTTTCATCTCAGATCAATTTACAAAACAGAAACAATTACCCCTTGTTAATGAGAGTGAACGCTTCTAATAATTATGAAAGTTGCGTTTGATTCTGTTTCCTCACAGGTCCTTGTTTACAATCTAATTTAGAGTTGCATCAAAGTGAAATAAAGCAGGAATTCTCAGTTTGAGAACTGGCTGGTCTGAAATAAAGGGGCTTCCCATGTTAATGAGTGTTGCTTGAGGAATGCATTTAAATATGATCCAAATATGATGCCTCCTTCCTTTCCAGAAATTCTACTCTGTGATGGTGCTTGCAAATACCTAGGTTTCTGAGGGGGCTGCTTTGCAGTTTGGGGTTTGGGAAGGTGTTCGCAGCACCAGCTCTACAAATGGTGGGTAATTGTTGATGGACAGGCTTACCTCGAGGAGAAGAGGGAGAAAGGGTTTTACTGGGGCCTCCTGCCATGCTGAGTAGTTTGAGGCCTTAGGCAGGCTCCATGGGCTTAACTTTATCTTTCCCTTCAGAATCAGTGACGAATCCAAAAGGATAAAGGTAGACTTTAGACACCAAAGGAGCACTGAGACTCAAATAGAAAAGCACATTTTCATCTCAATTGGATAAAGAGGGGCCAGAGGAAATGACTCAGATCATTGAAAGAAAAGGCCAAGTCTGAGGTAGGCCCAGCAGCTGGGTTTCTGCACCTGTCCAGCCCTCCTTCCCATGCCTGACCAACCCCCAGGCTCAACTATTATTTTGGTCTCTCAGGGTGTATTCAGAGAGGGGAGTAGTGATTATGGAGCTTGAAGGGTCGAGGGAGGTGGTCACTGGAAGAGAAGGGAATGCTAACACAGGCCAGCAGAGACCAGAGTACTTACTAAGAGTTTTTCCTTGGCTGTGAGGGGAAAGAAATTCAAAGTAGGAAGAATTTCACTAACCAGGTTGATAGTAGAGGAGTGACTTTAGAGATAAGGCCTTACAAATCCTACTTTGTGGTCAGTTCCGATAAGGACTATGGGGGAGGGGAGACAGAATGTTCATCATTTCTAGGTCCTCGGGTGACATGGTGGTAGCGGCCATCTCCTTGCTGTGTTAGAGGGCTTGATTGTAGAGGCATCATGGCAGAAATGAAGTCCTTAGTAACTCATGTCTTTGGAGACTGAATTTACCAAATCCTCTTGTGACTGAGTGTTGGAGTATCATTTTAAGTATGTGATATCTCTTTTTCCTGTGCTTCTTAAAAAATGAACTTTTGATTTTTTTTAGGCTAGTTTTAGTTGTGAAGATCGTACACAAATTTCCCATACGTGTCACACCCAGTTTCCCCCATTATTAACATCTTCCATTAATATAGTACATTTGTCACAATTGACCACTATTGACACATTAAGAGGGACTCTAGTTTATTCAGATTTTCTTGGATTTTCCATGCTGTCCTTTTTCTGTTCTTGGATCCCATTCAGGATACCACATCACACTTATTTACCCTCTTGGATATGATAAGTTCCATGTTTTTAATGGCCTTGATGGTTTTCAGTACTGGTCAGATTTTGTTTTGTTTTGTTTTGTTTTTGAATATCCTTCAATTTGTCTGATATTTTTCCTGTGATTGGGTGGGAGTTATGGGATTTGGGGCGGAAGACCACAGATATAAAAGTGCCATTCTTATCACATCAAATCAAGTGTACCTCCTGTCTACATGGGGTCACGATGGTGGTTAACCTTGATCCCTTCAGTGAGGTAGTGTGTGTCCTGTTTCTTCACTGTGAAGTTAGTCTTGTATCTGCCCCATTTTCCATACTATTTTGAAGGGAAGTCACTGTGCCCAGCCCATACTTAAAGTGTGGGAAGTTATCTTCTACCACCACCAGGGTGAAGTTATCGGTACAAATTACTTAGAATTCTTTTTTTTTTTTTTAAAGGTTTTATTTTTGAATAAACTCTACCCCCAATGTGAGAGCTGGAATTGACAGTCCTGAGATCAAGAGACTCATGCTTTACTGACTGAGCCAACCAGGTGCACCAAATTACTTAGAATTCTTAGGCATAGAATATTCTTTTTTCCAACTTAATTATTCAGGCGTTTATATCAGTATGGACTCATCAATATTCATTTTATACTTTAGGTTATAATCCAATACTTCTTTATTTATTGGGTTGCTGAAATTGTTTTGGCCATTGGGGCTTTATCATCGACTCCTGAGTCCCTTTGACACACTTCCATCTTTTTTTTTTTTTTTTTTACTTCCTAACTTTCCCACACTATAAGATGTTCCAAACTCCTCTTGAATGTTGCCTACCCCAGAATGAGCCGAGAATCATATCTCCAAGAATCTCTGGTTTGTTTTATTAAGGTGTGGCATTAGGAATCAAGATGTGGGTGCTAAGTGTCCTGTATCTTAATATATTGCACCCCATTAAGCAAATGGATTGTGTTAAGAAACTCTGGTAACATCCATTCATCCATCTAAACACTCATTGAAAAATTTTTTGGAAAGCTTATAATGTCACATGCCCAGTGCTAAAACTGGGAATACAAAATAAAGAGCAATATTTGTTTGTATGGAAGTTCTGGGTTGGCTAGTTACACGAGCTTAGATGCCTATACAAATGCCATGATAAAAATCTTACTTGTTTAATTTTATTTGACAAATAATTATCGTGTGCAGTTGGTCTTGCGCTAGGTACTTGATATACAAAGAGAAACATAGCCCAGTCCTTGCCTTCAAGGAACTTTACATATAAGTGACATGGGGGTGGGGTGATCAGAAAGCACATGTCAACGGGCACTCAAAAGCTGGTCTGGGGGTGTGGAGTCTATTCCTGACTGATGGTTTGAGACTTGGTTAATGCATCCTTCCCCAAATAGCTTTTCAAAGGGCAATACCTTAGTCCCCCCAAGGTCTATATTATCAATAAATCTAGCCTTAGATTTTCGTAGTGTCTGCCTTCTCTAATGTGTTCAGAAATCCTTCTGGATTTTACTCACGTATAAAATGTTTGCCCTATCTCATCCTGAGTGCTGGTATTGTATAAAACAATCCATAACTGTTTCCACAAACCGCCTTAGAGTTCCTATGTCCAACTTTCAAGACTTTGCTCTTTCTGTCACTGCTGCCACCCCCCGGAGCTAAAACACATTACCGCCCCCCTCCAGGAAACATCGCATTGGGGCTGAGTACCCTGCCCTGGTCCTATTTACTTAAGTAGGGAACTGTCGTGTCTCTTACACTTTGAGATTGGACCTGCAGCTTGCATGTAAATATTGACATGTAATAGAAGAAATTAATGTGTATGAAGAATCCCATAACTTAGCCTGACTTCGTACAGGATTGCTAGACTTGGAGTCATGTCATTTGGTTGTATAAATGGATGACTTTGGCCAAGGCATTGACAGTGGCAATGAGCTTTTTGTAATGCCCCCTTGGTCTCTTTTTTCTAGGTGGGTGACCTTGGACAAATTGTTCAATTCTCAGACTCTCTGGTTTTGCTTTTGTGAGGCAGGTGGGAGTATGATGTATTTGCTAATACCCTCATAGGGCTGTTTAGAGTATCCAGTGAGTTAATGGATGGGAAGTAATTTTCCCTAAAGAAAAGTGTGATAATAATAGTACTATTAATAATTATTTTTATCAACAAAATACTCATTGAATTTATAAGTGTGTAACTTTGGAGCTAGATAGACCTGAGTTGAGTTCTGGGACCTTGAGCAAGTTATTTACCTGTCTGAATCTCCATTTACTTATCTATGGAGTATCACTAGAATGATAGTACAAATTTTAGAAAGAGAACCAACATGTGTGACTGAATACTTGGTGTTACGGAAGGTACGTTTGTGTCTTCTCAGAATTTATTTGTTAAAACCCTAACCTTCAATAGTATGGTATTAAGAAACAGGGGTTTTGGGAGAATTAGGTCATGAGGGTGGAGCCCCTATGATAGGATCAGTATCCTCATCAGAAAGGGAAAGAAGAGAGCCAACCCTCTCTCTTCCATGTGAGGACACAGCAAGAACAAGGCTCTTTGCGACCTAGGAGAGGATTCTCAAGAGAATCTGACCATCTTGACTTTCTGATCTCGGATTGCTAACCACCATAACTGTGAAAAATGAATTTCTGTTGTTTCAGCCTCTCAGTGTATGTATTTGTTTCCAGCAGTCTTAGACTCCTGGACTAAGGTTATTTATTTTCTCATGATCGACACAACATTGATGGCAGAATTCACACCTAAGAGAAGCCTTAGAAGATGTAATCTTTGTGAAGATTAAATGATATAATTGATTCATTCCTCAAATATTTACTGCTGTATTCTAGGTGCTAGAGAATATCCGGAAACGAAGCACATAAAAATTCCTACCCTTGGGGAGCTAACATTCTGGACATGGTAGAAGGATAGAGAATAAAGAAAAAATTAGCAAGTATAGTACTTGGACTTTTCGGTGGTAGTAGGTGTTACGACAAGGATTAAGCAGATGGGAGGAATTTCTGATTTTTAAGTAGGGTGGGCAGGGAAGGCCTCACTGAGGAAGTGGCCTTTGCATAGTGGCTGGAAGGAGGTAGGGGTGAGAGTCAGAAGATGCCTTAGGGGAGAGCTGCTGAGGCAGAGCAAAGAACTTAATACAAAGGCCTGAAGTGAGCATGGATAGCAGGCCTGGCTGCATTTTGAGTTTTTTTAAATTAAGGCAGGGCACTGATGGGGGAGTCTTTAAGACCTGGTTCTGATTTCTTCTTAGAATGTTCATCCCAAGCAGTGGGCTGTAGTTTCGTGCGGGAGGATACTCTCTCAAATTGGCATCATAAACTGGCCATGAAAACCGCCACAGAGCTTAGCCTAAGCCTGTTGTCAACAGCGAACTCCATCCGGGCTGGCTTGGTTTTCATCTGAAAATCAGACAGTGGCCTACTTCTTCTGACTTTTTAATTTCTAAGAAACAAGCCCAATCAGCCAAAAATGCTTACCATGCTATAGGATGAGGTTCTCAGTTCATTTTCCTCACGGTGTCTTAAGTGGAGAAGGAGAACACGTGCGTACCCCTGGAGGTCTGGGGGCATAGCCCGCAGTGACATCAAAAGCTTGAAATTTCCCGAAAGCTCGTGTTTCTCTAAACAATGATTGCAAAATTTACAATACACTGGTTCTCTCTTTGTAAAATATCAAACTTTCAAAACCATGAGCACTCCAAGATAAGCTCCATTTATCCTAAAGCTTTATATACCCCCTGCTACACTGCTGTGTATCCTGTGGATACCCCATCTTGGGAAGTATAGAAAATCAGGCTATACTAAGTAGAATTATTTTGGTTTTGAGGTTAAATATTCCTTGCAAAGTGTATTACATCCATAAATCTTGCAAGTGCAAATTTGCATGCAAATTGTCACCCATCCTGATTTCCTCCTAGTCATGTTGTCTCTAAGATACAAATTCCCCAAGTGGTTAAACATTGCCTCTTTTTGACAACCTTCCTTTTTTGCTCCTTGCTTTCTTTTTCTTTCTTTTTTTTTTTTTTTTTTAAATTGAAATATATTTGACATACAATGTTGTGCAGGTTTTGAAGGTGTGCAGCACGTTGATTTGATAGATTTATGTATTTGTGGTATGATTCCCACCGTAGTGTTACCTAACACCTCTATCGTATCACATAATTACCATTTCTCTTCTGTGGTGGGAATAATTAAGTCTACTCTCTTAGCAAGTTTGATGTTTATAATACAAAGTGCTTCTTTCTCCCCCTCTGTCTTCTCACTACTGGCAGTGCTTATGTGTTTGTGTGTGCTTGGGTCTTTTTGTCTTCTTACCCATTTTGCTCAGCAGTATGGTTGCTGAAGCCAGACTACCTTTTTAAATTTTAAAATTTTCGAGCAGTGTTATTGAGCTATGCTGCCTGGATTTTGGTTTTTTTTTTTTTTTTAAAGATTTTATTTATTTATTTGACAGAGAGAAATCACAAGTAGACGGAGAGGCAGGCAGAGAGAGGAAGGGAAGCAGGCTCCCTGCTGAGCAGAGAGCCCGATGCGGGACTCGATCCCAAGACCCTGAGATCATGACCTGAGCCGAAGGCAGCGGCTTAATCCACTGAGCCACCCAGGCGCCCTGCTGCCTGGATTTTGAATCTCACCTCCACTATTGACTGGCTCTGTGACCTAGACAAGTTACTTAACCTCTCTAGGCCTGTTGATTTTTCAAGGAGAGTAATGATGGGAGTCTATGTCCTAGGGCTGTGGTGAGGATCAAATGAGTTAATGTCTGCAAAATGATTAGAACAGTGTGTGCATGTAGAAAGTGTTCAGTAAGTGCTGGAGGTTGTCTGTTGTGATTGTTGTCTGTTCTTTTCTGTGCTTGGTCACTGGAGTGTGCTCAGCACAGTGGGAGGTATTCATCCTCCTCTTCCTCCACTCGAAGTGCTCCCACAGAACTTCCTGCAAAGCAGCCCTTCTTGTTCTCTTGTGATTATTTGATTACAAAGCCTTGTGTCTCTTTTGGCCAATCACTGTGAAATCTTGCCCACCTCCCTTCAGGGGACACTTGGCAATATCTGGACATATTTTTCAAGGTCACATTTTGATAGCACACCTGAGACAAGGGGCTACTGACCTCAGTGGGTAGAGGCCGGAGTTGCTGCTAAAGTGCTAACCCTGCCCTACAATGTCTGGGATAGGCCCACCACAAAGAACCAGTCTGCTGCAGATGTCAGTAGTGCTATGGTTGGGAAACCCTGCCCTAGACTCTGAATCCAAAAGGCAGGTATCCTCTTTTGTCCTATAATCCAACTCTGGTGTAATGCCTGGTCCAGAGCAGGCACTCCAACTATTTGTTGGATGGGTTGCTGCATGAACATGTTGAGGTGGAGGACACGACATTGCCAGTGGACATTCTGTCGCCATGCATACTTGGCAGAAGGCTGCTACTAATCATGGACTCTGGCGTTGGCATGTTTATCAACTATTCATAAGACTCAAAAAGACAGTACTGATAGATTTGCAGGAGAGGCTATGTCTAATGCTGGATGTCTCAGCATATTTAATTTCTACCTTCACTGTAGCAATAGGGAAGGCCTGGTCAACAGGGAAGGCCTAATCCATATAGATCCTGTGATGCAGAACCTCAAAGGATGATTGTGACTCACTGTAGATCTCTACCTAAGAAGAGTCCAAAGAAGATTTCTAATCTTTTCTCTTTTCCTCTTGTCTCTCTTGGCTTCCCTCCCTGCAGCCATCTGAAAATGGCTAGAAGAGACAAGACTCCATCCTTGCCCAGTCATGGCTTGAATCGCTAAGTGGATCAGCACAGAGGTGCAGCCTCTCCTTTTCCCTGTGCCTCGCCAGTTGCTACCAGTCTGGGGACAGAAAGGAAATGACTAAAAATTGAACGGAGGCCTCCAACAGGGCTGTGAGGAGATCTAGCCCATTTTTAGCACCTTTTAATGTGAAAATGTCTCTCAGCAGGACATCCCCCCTCATTGTTTGTTTAGTTATGTGATCAGGAAGTGGACACAATTTTCTTGAATTATTCCTGCCAGACACTAAATTATATCTCAAAGAGCAAGGCTTTTGATTTTTTTTTTTTTTTCACCATTCATTTCTGTTTTTGTTATCACACAAGGCAGGCTGATAGTAGAAGCCATTTTCTCACTAAATTCCCGTGGAAGGGGGAGGGCAGGGAGCCAGTTCAGAGAAGAAGCAAGAGAGTTGCGCAGTTGACTATAATGATGAGATCTAGGATAGTTGAATTCAGCTAAGTTTCCTTAACATTCTGAAATGTCCACGTGGGTCCAGAAGAGGGATCCCAGGATCCCCCTACACAATCCCAGGAGAAGGGGCCTGTGAAGGGTGTTGTTCAGATTTGCCAAGTATAGGGTGGGAGCAGGCAATGGGTTCACTCTCTGTATGAAGTTGTCACTGGGTGGGGGGGAGAGAAGGGTTGGGGTCAGAAGAGAAAGATTATGCCGTGTTGTACGAAACTACTAAAGTTGACATCGGTTGTAAGCTGAAGAACTTAAATTAAGGAGAGGAAAAATGACAAAATATGATTGAGCTTTGAAAAACCGCTATCCTTTCAAGTTATTTCTGACCGAATTCCATTTACTAGAACTACCTGTGTCCAGTTTGAACCATGTTTCTACACAAAAGTAATTACACTCAACGGATGGGGACCAGATGGCTTCAGGCGCTGGTGGGTGCTGGCACACAGAAATGAAAGACACCATGCCTTCAGAGTCCTCCTCTCACCTACAGAATAATCGGTGTCTAATCTGTTTGTGACTAAGATTCTCTCTGTAATCATGTGTAATAACCCAGTTTATTTGCTGTGAGACTCAAATGAGATAATTTATGTATGGAAGCCTGTCCACTGAAAACTATAAAACCCTTGTTTTGCTTTTAGGATACGAGTATGGAAGTGGCTTATATCACTTCTATCCACCTCTTCCTGGGTAAAACACAGTCAAGTTGACAAGGGCATCTGGCCATATAAAGGAGTGTGTGGTTATTTGGGGAGCATTAATACATTGTTTTAGAGGGATGGAGGGAAGGGAAGTTTGGACTATCCAAATGATACAGGACTTCTCAGAATGAAGTAATGGTTAACCTTTAAACAGTGATGAATGTTTGTCCCATATGATTCCCTGTGCATGCAGAGACCAAGTCTAAATTTCCAAATTATTTTATTACTTTACTAGCTATGTCTTATCAGGCAACTTACCAATCTTTCTGAGCTTCAGCTACCTCATTAGTGAAAGGGGCCAGGCACTGCCACTCTTAAAGCCTTCTGTGAAGTTGAGAGATAAATTTGTGAATTGCCTTTGCTTGGTGCCTGGCACCAAGTAGATCCTTAAAAAGAGCATATATTGGGACGCCTGGGTTTCTCAGTGGGTTAAAGCCTTTGCCTTCGGCTCAGGTCATGATCTCAGGGTCCTGGGATTGAGCCCCACATCACGCTCTCTGCTCAGTGGGGAGTCTGTTTTCCCCTCTCTCTCTGCCTGCCTCTCTGCCTACTTGTGATCTCTGTCAAATAAATAAATAAAATCTTTTTTTTTAAAAGTACTTATTAATGTTTCTGCCTACTTTCTAGCATTATAAATGAATAGGTAGAGACCCATAAAGTGTCTCTGCTAAAGACCCAGAGCTGAAACTAGACCCCACTTGTATTATTCCTAGTCTGATGTGTTGTCCCTTCAACTACCCCCTCATGTTAATCTGTCACCATGACTTGAGGTTTCTTTTGAAATGTTTTTTTGAATTATCCTTTCATCTCCCTTTTTTACTGAAGACCCCCTGGTTGGATTTATGTGGTGTTGTGACTGGCACTTTCCTTCAGTTTTCCTTCCTGCTCTCACTTGGTTCATCTAGATTGATCATTTGCCTGTCCTAGACTTTCCACTATCTACTACATCAATTCTAAGTCTTTCTGCTGACTTTTCAAGGTTTTCTCCCATATTCTTCCAAGTTTTCAAGGTCTTCTCCCATCTCTTTCTTCAAGGACCAATAGAGCCTGGGGAATGGGATCTATTCTGTGCATGGCTGGGCCACTGTAAGCAAACATAATACACCTGTTAGAGTTCTGGAACCCCACACTTGTTCCCTCCCATTTTCCCAAATACTCACATGTTCTATACCAATGATTGGCATACTTTCCTGAGAAGGGCCAGAAAATATTTTAGGCTTTGTGAGTCTTATGGTCACTATCACAACTATTCCTCCCTACTGTTGAGTGAAAGTGACCATAGACTATCTGTAAATATAGGAGTCTGGCTTTGTTCTAGTAAAACTTTATTTATACAAAAATAGGCTGCTGGTGGGAGTTTGAAACCTCCTGTTCTAAACTACAGCTTTACTCCCCTCGTTCTTATCTCTCTTCACTTTTTCCTAGGCACATAATCTCTCTCCCATATGGACCAGGCTTCTTGCTATTGTATCCAAGGACATGGACATTATCTTTCTTCTTTGTCTTTGCTTGCACAACTCCAGAACCTAGAAAGTCCTCCTTACTAACTATTCTGACACTCTCTTCATTGTCTCTGCTGACTGCTTGTCTAGTCTGAATCATACATTCAATTATGCAAATGCAATTTATTGCTAATTGTTTCAAATGTCTTAGCTTTCTCATATTAAGCGCGTTTCCTGTATTCCCAGACTGTGCCCAAGACAATATAATTAGATACTACAAAATAAATACAAGTTGGTCCACTTTTTTATAACCTATATACTGTACTTAAAATTTGAATTAAGATCTTGGCAGAGGACTCCATTCATAAAGATTCCTTTTTTTAACTGCTAGAACTTGTACAGGAATTTAGTAAAGTGTCAGGATATAAAATCAGTGCACAGGAATCAGTTGCATTTCTGTATACCAACAGCAAGACAGAAGAAAGAAAAATTAGGGAGTCCATCCCATTTACAATTGCACCCAAAACCATAAGAAACCTAGAAGTAAACCTAACCAAAGAGGCAAAGAATCTATACTCAGAAAACTATAAAGTACTCATGAAAGAAATTGAGGAAGACACAAAGAAATGGAAAAATGTTCCATGCTCCTGGATTGGAAGAACAAATATTGTGAAAATGTCTATGCTACCTAAAGCAATCTACACATTTAATGCAATCCCTATCAAAATCCCACCCATTTTTTTCAAAGAAATGGAACAAGTAATCCTAAAATTTATATGCAACCAGAAAAGACCTCGAATAGCCAAAGGAATATTGAAAAAGAAAGCCAAAGTTGGTGGCACCCCATTTCCGGACTTCAAGCTCTATTACAAAGCTGTCATCATCAAGACAGCCTGGTACTGGCACAAAAACAGACACATAGATCAGTGGAACAGAATAGTCCAGAAACAGAACCTCAACTCTATGGTCAACTAATCTTCGACAAAGCAGGAAAGAATGTCCAATGGAAAAAAGACAGCCTCTTCAATAAATGGTGTTGGGAAAATTGGACCATTTCCTTACACCACACACGAAAATAGACTCAAAATGGATGAAGGGCCTCAATGTGAGAAAGGAATCCATCAAAATCCTTGAGGAGAACACAGGCAACAACCTCTTCGACCTTATCCGCAGGAACATTGCCAAAGGCAAGGGAAGCAAGCGGAAAAATAAACTCTCAGGATTTCATCAAGATTAAAAGCTTTTGCACAGCAAAGGAAACAGTTAACAAAACCAAAAGACAACTGACAGAATGGGAGAAGATATTTGCAAATGACAGATCAGATAAAGGGCTAGTGTCCAAAATCTATAAACTCAACACTTAAAAGAACAAATAATCCAGTCAAGAAATGGGCAGAAGACATGAACAGACATTTCTGCAAAGAAGACATCCAAATGGCCAACAGACACATGAAAAAGTGCTCCACATCTCTCGGCATCAGGGAAATACAAATCAAAATTACAATGAGATACTACCTCACACCAGTCAGAATGGCTAAAATTAACAAGTCAGGAAATGACAGATACTGGCAAGGATGCGGAGAAGGGGGAACCCTCCTACACTGTTGGTGGGAATGCAAGCTGGTGCAACCACTCTGGAAAACAGCATGGAGATTCCTCAAAAAGTTGAAAATAG
This sequence comes from Mustela nigripes, assembly GCF_022355385.1. Taxonomy (NCBI): domain Eukaryota; kingdom Metazoa; phylum Chordata; class Mammalia; order Carnivora; family Mustelidae; genus Mustela; species Mustela nigripes. The sequence continues at coordinate 76,957,438 of NC_081570.1, read as the reverse complement.
AACTACCCTATGACCCACCAATTGCACTACTGGGTATTTACCCTAAAGATACAAATGTAGTGATCCGAAGGAGCACATGCACCTGAATGTTTATAGCAGCAATGTCTACAATAGCCAAACTATGGAAGGAACCTAGATGTCCATCAACAGATGAATGGATAAAGAAGATGTGTGTGTGTGTGTGTGTGTGTGTGTGTGTGTGTGTGTGTATAGGGTATCATGACTAGAGGGTATCATGCTTAGTGAAATAAGTCAGTCGGAGAAAGACAACTATCATATGATCTCCCTGATGAGGAAGTGGAGATGCAATGTGGGGGGTTAGGGGGTTAGGAGAAGAATAAATGAAACAAGATTGGATTGGGAGGTAGACAAACCATAAGGATGGTGGGGTTATGGACATTGGGAAGGGTATGTGCTATGGTGAGTGCTGTGAAGTGTGTAAACCTGGCAATTCACAGACCTGTATCCCTGGGGATAAAAATACATTAAATGTTTATAAAAAAATAAAAACAACAACAACAAAAGATACCCTTTTGTTTTTTTTTAAAGATTCATTTATTTATTTGGCAGAGAGACAGCGAGAGAGGGAACACAAGCTGGGGGGGGGGGGGGGGGGAAGAGGGAGAAGCAGGCTTCCTGCTCAGCAGAGAGCTCTACGTGGGGCTCGAATCCAGGACTCTGGGATCACGGCCTGAGCTGAAGGCAGACACTTAATGATTGAAAGATTCTGTGCAAGATCATAATAAAGTTCAAGTAACTGAAAAAGAAAAAAATGGGGGAACCTGGGTGGCTCAGTCATTTGAACCTCTGACTCGATTTTGTCTCTGGTCTTGATCTCAAGGCTCCTGGGATTGAGCCCATGCATCAGGCTCTGCACTCAGCAGAGAGTCTCCTAGGATTCTCTCCCTCCCTCTACCCCCACTCATGTTCTCTCTTTCTCTAAAAATCTTTCTTTTTTAAAATAAAAGTTTAAATAATTGGTGTGTGGTAAAGCCTAACTCAGTAAATGTCTAGGATGTCCTTTCTCTGTTTTTCTTTTGGGTACAGAAATCTTTCTTAGAATTTCCTATGAATTAATCTATAGGATTAACTGATTTGGACCTAATTCTTTCAAATATGCCTATCCCACTGTCTTTGGCAAATAAATTTACCAGTGTTCCAGGCCTAAGAAATAAAGAATTTTTTTCCCCACACTGGGGCGTTGTGGCTGGAGTATGAAGAGACTCCACAATGTGAGTGCTCTAGAATGTAGTAGGACTTTGGTTCAGATTCCACAATTTTTCCACCCATTTCTTTAAAAAATCTTAATGTATATTAACATATGGTAGATATTAGGGATTTGGGAATGTGTCTGAACTTCACAAAGGAAACCATGGCTGGGTGCCGAGCCCAATGTTTTTGATACACTTTGGTTTTCTTGCTTGGGTTTTTGTAAACAAACTTGTTGGTTTAATCTATTTAGTTTGCATGTTTTGTATCAGACCCGGCATTTTATGAGCTTTTATTTACGAAGATTTCTATAGTATATTCTCCCACCTTTTTTTAGCCTCTCCAGATCCTTTTATCATTGCAGCTTGGTCAGGTTGCCTTCACTGTGAAATCTCCATGACGAGTTCATCTTCCTGCAACTTCTCCCTTGTCTGAAGTTGTAGATAGTTGAATGCTTGCATCATTCACTTTCCTAGCATAGCATTTTGGCCCTTACCATGTATTTTCTGATAATATTGCTTGGTTGCCATGTTGTTTTGTTAGTAAACTACAAATGTTCTATCTCTTGTCTCTCCGATGAGACTGTAAGCTCTCCAAAGGCAAATACCTAATTTAATCTTTCTTTGAATTTTCCTCAATATGTGTCTTGAATAAAAGAGTGTCTCAAGATTCTAGGGGCATAAAATTGGTATCTAAATGGCTCTCTGTTATGGAGTAAGACTTTTGTATGTAGTATATCAGAGAGACTCAGATAGTGTTGTCAAGATAGGAAAGATTTCTATGGTCTTCAGTACCTTCTTCAATGGCCAATTTGTTAGTTCTCTTCAGTAGACCGTGCTCTGCTATTACTAGGGAAGTATCAAAAGGGAACTCCAGAATTTCCCAAGAGACTAAATGTTTGGACTATGGAGGTCATTAATGTTACCTATTAGTGTTAAATTGTTCATCCTTTAAAAGCCCTAATAAAAAGCTCCCACATCTTCTCTCATGACATTTTATTCATAGAAAGGCATCAGTCAGATGGGGGCTGTTTATTCATTCATCCGAAGAAGTCTGTGTTTGGGGTTAGTTGGGCAGATTGTTTTATTGAATTAAATTTGAATTAAATCTCTTTTTCAAAAATGAGGGAAAGTTCCATATTCCAAAGGAAAATTTTATAATTTTACTTTCATACCTCAGTTTCATATAAATTCCTAAATCAGTGTTACTGCAATTTTGGCAATAAATGCTTACAAATAAAAAAGACTCTAATTAAAACTTTTCCAGAAAACACCCAAGTCTCTCTCTGGATATGATAAACTCTAGCATTTTAATGGAAATTTTCATTCTTGAAAATCAGGCCTGTTTTTAAAGAGGTGGATAATTAAAACAAATAGCTAGGATGGAAACTTGACCTGCACTACATTAAGATGTTTCATGGATATTGCCTTTCTTAGCTTTGGTAGACCTTTCCAGAGCTGCTAATCTCTATCTCTGGCTAAGTTCTGTCCTGGCCTTTAAGGGTGTTTGTTCCATACAGTTTGTGTGTGTTGGTTCATTCCTTAATTTACCAAGCATTTATTAAGTGTCTACTTGTCTTAAGCACTTTTAACCATAGATGAACTCATACCAGTAAACATACTGTGAGAAATCAGCTTGAAAACTTCTAGGGGCCTGATACATGGCAGAAATATCAAATCCACTTAAGTTCAGTATATGCTCAAATAATTTGTTTTCTTTTGTCAACAGCATGGCTGCCTTTAAAAAAACAAAAAACCCCAAAAATGCAACATAGTGAACTCCTTAAAGATAAAATGTGGATCTCTTGCATCCTTGCATTTCACATGCCTTCTGTGGCTAAGCAGTCAGTATCTCTGTGTTGGACAAATAAGTAGAACCAGCATGCAATGTGCAAGTTTATTTTTTTACTTAAAAAATTGTAAGAACATTTACCATGAGATCTGCCATCTTAAAATTTTAAATGTGCAATACAGTATTGCTAATTATAGGCACAGTGTTGTACAAGCGATCTCTAGAACTTGTGTAGCCACCATTTCATACCCATTGAACAGCAACTCACCATATCCCCCCTCCTCTCACTCCTCTGCTGTAGTGAACATGGAAGTGCAGCTTTGTCTTTGAGATCCTGAGTTCAGTTCTTTCGGATACATACCCAGACATGGGAGTGCTGGGTCGTATGGTAGTTCTGATTTTCTGATTTTCTGCGGAGTCACCATAGTGTTTTCCACAGCAGCTGTGCCATTTTCCATTTCTACCAGCTATATATGAGGGCTCCAATTTCTCCATGTCTTTGCCAACGCCTTTTATTTATTTATTTATTTAGGTTTTGATTGACAGCTATCCTAACAGGTGTGAGGTGATAACTCGTTGTGGTTTTGTTCTCCCCAGTGATTAAAATTGTTGAGCATATTTGCATAGGCCTGTTGAGTATTTGTATGTCTTTTCCAGAGAAGTGTCTATTCAAGTCCTCTGGCCGGTTTTTGAATTGGGTTATTCAGAGATTATCTTTCCCCCATTGTATATTTTTGGCAGCCTGTGGAAGACCAGTTGACTGTAAACATATGGGTTTATTTTTTGGCACTGTATTATTCTGTTCCATTGGCCTGTATATCTTTTTTAATGTTAGAACTGTATTGTTTTAACAAGGGTAACTTGGTAATATATTTTAAAATCAGGAAGTGTGGTGCATGTAAAAGCATCAGAATAGAAAGGGAAGAAGTAAACTTATCTCTGTTTGTAGACAGATTTTTACATAGAAGACCTTAAAGGTGCCACAAAAACACTGTTACAACTAATAAATAGATTAAGGTTGCAGGATGCAAAATCATACAAAAATAAGTTGCATTTCTACACACTTATAATTTCCCAAAAAGGAAACTAAAAACAATCCTAGTTGTAATAGAATCAGAAAGAATAAAGTACTTAGGAACAAACTTAACAAAGGAGGTTGAAAGACTTGCACACTGAGAACTAGACCATTAGTATGGAAGATGAAGAAAAATGAAGGAATGATTTATGAAAGATTGATGAAGGAAATTAAAGAAGTTAAAAATGAATGGAAAGACACCCCATGTTCTAGGATTGGAAGACTTAATATTGTTAAACGTCTATACTACTCAAAGTGATCTACAGATTTACCACAATCGCTATCAAATCCCAATAACATTTTTTTTATAGAAATAGAAAAATAAACCTTAAATTAATATGGTCACACCCACACACACACGACACCCACACACACCACAGGAAGCCGAAGCCATCTTGCTGGAGGCATTGCAATACGTAAGTTTTTAATAGAGAAAGTACCAGAGAAACGCATTTGAAAAAATAAGAATTTGGACAGTGTAAAAACATCATTATATTGAAAATGAACAAAATTTTGGAAGATAACTTCTTGGAAAAATATATTTAATGGTGTAAACCAAGTGTTTCTGAAAGAGTGTTTAGTGTTCCATGGACTAATAATAAAGATCTTTTGTGAAGAAGAGTGTTCTGTGGTCACCTAAAGCTTGAGAAATAATGGGTTAAACAAATCTTTGTTGCAGGGCTTGTCTGAACCTTTAATATGCATGGTGGACATCCAAGAATAATTATGTGTAGCATATCTCAAACATATGTGACCGTGACATCCCACTAACGGAGAATATTTCTCAGTACTGATGTTTTCGCAAAACATACTTCAGAAAGTGCCATTTTAGAGCAATGATATTCCAGTTGTGTTCTATGAAGTCCCAGGACCCTGCAGAGGTGCTTGGAGACTGCCACAGAGAAGGGGAAGAAAGGTAGGAGTGCAGGCTCCCACTGTAGGTGATCAGTTTTATCAGTTTATGGATTTGAATTCTATGTGACATTTTATATTATATATGTGGCATTTATATTTTATATACATATACAATCCTGGCTAATCACTGTTCTGAGGGCTAGGGAAATTAGTATTTTTCTTTTCTTTTTTAAAAAATAAGTGCTGCAGTTTCCAAATATAACTTGAAAGAAGCTGTGGCATTCTCTATGCAATAACAGATTTCAAGAACGTGTGCTCTGGCAACACCACAGAGCTTTTATGAACATTGGGGTACAGATGGCCCTTCTTTTCACTACATCTGTATCTTTGGGGTAAATACCCAGTAGTGCAATTGGTGGGTCATAGGGTAGCTCTATTTTTAATTTTTTGAGGCACCTCCACACTGTTTTCCAGAGTGGCTGCACTAACTTGCATTCCCACCAACAGTGTAAGAGGGTTCCCCTTTCTCCACATCCTCTCCAACACTTGTTTCTTGCCTTGCTAATTTTTGCCATTTTAACTGGTGTAAGGTGGTATGTCAATGTGTGTGTGTTTTTTAAAAAAAAAGATTTTATTTATTTATTTGACAGAGATCACAGGAGGGAAAGAGGCAGGCAGAAAGAGGGGAAAGCAAGCTCTACACCACGCATAGAGCCCAATGAGTGGCTTAATCCCAGGACCCTGAGAATATGACCTGAGCCAAAGGGTGGAGGCTTAACCCACTGAGCCACCCAGGCATCCCCTCATGTGGTTTTGATTAGAATTTCCCTGATATCTAATGATGATGAACATTTTTTCATGTGTCAGTTAGCCATTTGAATGTCTTGAGAAGTGTCTGCTCATGTCTTCTGCCCATTTTTTGAGTTGGTTATTTGGTTTTTGAGTGTCAAGTTTGAGAAGTTCTTTGAAGAGCTTGAATATCAGCCCTTTGTCTGTGTGTCATTTGCAAATATCTTCTCCCATTCTGTGGGAAGCTTTTTATCTCGCTGAAGTCCCAAAAGTTCATTTTCACTTTTGTTTCTCTTGCCTTCGGAGACATGTTTTGAAAGAAGTTGCTGTGGCCAGTGTCAAAGAGGTGATTGCCTATGTTCTTCTCTGGGTTTTTGATGGATTCCTGTCTCACATTGGGGTCTTTCATCCATTTTGAGTTTATCTTTGTGTACAGTGTAAGGGAATAGTCATGTTTCATTCTTCTCTATATAGCTGTCCAATTTTCCCAGCACCATTTATTGAAGAGACTGTTTTTTTTTTCCTCATTGGATTTTTTTTTCCTGCTTTGTCCAAGATTAGTTGACCATAGAGTTGAGGGTCCATATCTGGGCTCTCTATTCTGTTCCATTGGTCTATCTGTTTTTGTGCCAGTACCATGCTGTCTTGGGGACCACAGCTTTGTAATATAGGTTGAAATCAGACAACATGATCCCCCAGCTTTGCTTTTCTTTTTCAACATTTCCTTGGCAATTTGGGGTCTTTTCTGATTCTGTACAAATTTTAGGATTGTTTGTTCCAGCACTTTGAAAAATGCCATTGGTATTTTGATCAGGATGGCATTGAAAGTATAGATTGCTCTGGGCAACATAGGCATTTTAACAATGTTTATTCTTCCAATCCATGAGCATGGAATGTTTATCCATCTTTTTGTGTCGTCTTCAGTTTCTTTCATGAGTGTTCTGTAGTTCCTATAGTTCCTTTACCTCCCTGGTTAGGTTTTTTCCAAGGTATCTTATGCGTTTTGGTGCTATTGTAAATGGAATCAGTGGTCCACAATAGCCAACTGTAGAAAGAGCCAAGATGCCCTTTAACAGATGAATGGATAAAGATATGACCCATATATACAATGGAATATTACTCAGCCATCAGAAAGGATGAATACCCAACTTTTGTATCAACATGGATGGGACTGGAGGAGATTATTCTAAGTGAAATAAGTTAAGCAGAGAAAGACAATTATTTTATGGTTTCACTTATTTGTGGAACATAAGGAATAGCATGAAGGACATTAGGAGAAGAAAGGGAAAAATGAAGGGGGTGGAATTTGGAGGAGGAGATGAACCATGAGAGACTATGGACTCCAGGAAACAAATGGAGGGCTTTAGAAGGGATGGTGGTGAGGGGATGGGTTGGCCTGTTGGTGGGTATTAAGGAGGGCATGGATTGCATAGAGCACTGGGTTTTATGCCAAACAATGAATCATGGAACAGTACATCAAAAACCAATGATGTGCTGTATGGTGACTAACGTAACATAATTTAAAAAAAAAAAGGAAGAGAAGAAAACAAAAACAGGGGCGCCTGGGTGGCTCAGTGGGTTAAAGCCTCTGCCTTAGGCTCAGGTCATGGTCTCAGGGTTTTGGGATCGAGCCCCCCATCAGGTTCTCTGCTCAGTGGGGAGCCTGCTTCCTCCTCTCTCCCTGCCTGCCTCTCTGATGACTTGTAATCTCTGTCTATCAAATAAATAAATAAAATCTTAAAAAACCAAAAAGACGAAACCAGAAAAAAAAAACACAAAAAACACCACGGAGCTGTGGACTTGATGTGCTACACTCCTTACTGGCTTTTCTTCAAGTCCTTTTCTCTCCACTGACCATGTTTTGTCTCTGAGCTTTCTTCATGTGGTTTCCTACACATTAAATTGTTACAAAATACTTTGGTCATATGAACATACAAAGGTTACAGATGAATAGTTTTTATTAAGAAATACTACCTGCATGTAAAAAGTATAGAAGAAAAAAATGTAAAAAGCATAATTAACCCCTATCTATCCACCACCATGTTGAAACCCTCTGTGTGCTTTTCCTAAATAATAGATGTCCTCCACCACCATCCTCCCAGAATTTGGAGTTTATCATTTGTATGTATTTTCTTGGAGTTTTATTCGTAAGTAAGTATACCTAAACAATGTGATGTTCTTTTTGCACGTTTTTACCCTCAAAGTTATCTTTATGGATCTGTAGCAACTGTCTTTTTTCATTCACCATTGTGTTTGAGAAATTTACCCATGTTAATATGATAACTAATTACTTTCTCTTCCTGCTTTTGAGTATTGCCTTATTTTTACACCAGCCTTACTTTTGGTCTACTCTTGATGAATATTTACATTGTTTTCCTTTTGGGGGGGCAAAATGAGGCTGCTGTTAAAATTTTAAACTTTTCCTATGCACACATGCAGAAGTTTCTTTACTAAGAAGTGGAATTTATGAGTGTTAGGATAGTCACACGATCAGCTTGACTAAATTGCTTCTTGGGTGATGATGTCAATTTATATGCTCCCCATATCAGCTATCCCTATAACAGCTCCTCAGATTGACTCTGCATCCTTGCCAGCACACAGAATGGTAAGGTATTGGCCAATTGGACAGATGGGAAATATTTCAATATTTTAATTTGCATCTCACTGTTTACTAGTGATGTTCTGTAGCTTTTTTTTTTTTTTTTTAATGACTTTTGACCCCTTTGGAGATCTTACTCTTTGGAATGCCTCTTTATTTCTTTTGCTCCCCTGAAATCCTTCATGTTTTTCATAGCCTTTTTCCTTTTTATCTCAAGTTGTCAGGGCATTTTATTTTTTCTTTTCAACATCCTGTTCTGCAGCTTCGGTGGCCCTTTTTTGCCCAGATGCCAAAAAAAAAAAAAATCTTTACGTCTCTTCTGGAATCTGACAGGGTTATTTTTGCAGCTCACTATGAGAAAATTCATCCTTATCTTAATCACATGCACATGGGTTGAAGGAGAAGCGTGTGGCTTTGGCCTGTAGCCTTGTGGGACATCTTGAATAATCTGTCACTTCTCAGAAGGCTGGCTTGAGGTGATGGTGGCACAGGGGATTGGAGCATACCCTGTCAGGAGTCAAGCCCAGGTGAGCTGCTTTAACCTCCAGGATAAATCTGGAGATTTAACGAGACTCTACACTTCAGCCTAGCACTTTTCATCTGAAAACCTCAAGGCATTCAGGAAACACTAATTAATTAAGCTTTATAACAGCCCTGTGAAATAGGTAAGGATATTCAGGAACGTATCTCTAGGGAAACAACATGGCAGCTGTTTAGCAACATGCAGGAATACTAAGTGGCAGGCAGTAAGGAGCTACAGAACTGCAATGAAAAAATGATCAGAGCACTTGGACGTGAGGTTCTGGTCTGGAATTTGGCCCGGATCCTGGCACAGGTAGCTCTAGTGTTAGGAGGAGGCTGGTCCAGGCAGTGAGTTCTGCTGGGAGCACAGGGGGGCCTGGACCATTTGACTCTAAATGCAGTACTGCCATGGACTCTTAGATAAGATGACATTTGTTTGCTTATTTCATAACGTTAGCTACTGCTTCTCATGACTCAAAGTTTGCTTCTTTGAGGAGGGAACAGAGCTAATGTTGGAAAAAAAGTCAGGAAAACATGTACGCTTCTAAGTGAAAATTTCTATTTTTGATAGTCAAGAGATTGTCCTGGGTTTCTTTTTTTGTATCAAGGCAATCTGGGGGAAGGGGAAGCCAATTAGAAAGAAAAAAAGAATCACATCAACAATGCCAGTGCTTAGGATTTTGGGGGAAAAAATTTAAATGTTCAAAAGTTGAAAATTTAAATAGTTCTGTATAGTAAAGAAAAAGTTAGGAGATGATCTAAATGTCTTTTCTTTCTCTAGAAATTTTTCACCTTAATATCCTGAGTTGTTATTTATGTCCATAAAGAAGAAAAGCTGTGAGCTTAAATTAAAATGAGTTTGGTGGGTCCCAGAGAATTATTAGCTCTCACCATTATGGGAGAATAAAATGAGTACTTATTGCGTATTTCTACTTTGTGTCACGTACCTTGTATATATTAGTCTCCTTTGAATTTCATATATATTTCCCATACAATTAATAAATTAACCTCACAGAAAGGCATACAATGAAAGTAAAATATCTCCTTCTTCCTCATCTTGTTCTTTTGTATATATTTCCAGAAAACTTGTATGCATACACCTATATGTGTAGAAATATATGTATACATATATATATATTTAATAGATAAGGTATATGCTACATATGTGCGAATGTATATGGTTATGTAGTATGTATACTTTCTGATTCATGTTAAGTTACACAAATGGGATCATACTGTGCATACCACAGTCTATATAACTTTAAAATATAATAGTATATATGGAGCTTTTTTTTTTTACCTACAGACCAATCTCATTATTTTTATTGGCTGCATGACATTACATTGTATGAATGTACCAGAGCATATTGGCTTGGTTTTTGTTGATGGACATTTAGATATTTTTTTCTGTTTTTGTAATGACCAACGTGTATAAAGGTGTATCTGTATCTCGATATATATTTTTGAATATACATATTCAAATTTTTAGAAATATTTCTAACAAGGCAGTTGCTGAGTTGAAATATACGAATGTTTAGAAACTTGACAGACAGCCAAATTACTATCTAAAAATACTAAGTAAATGCAGTAGTGGAAGTTCCAATAAGAACTTATTAATAAGTTTCTATTTCCACTCAGTATTACCAGCTCTAGGTATTGAGATTTTAAAATTTGCCAGAAAAGTGAAATATGATATCTCATTATTTTGATTCATATTTCTTTGAATTTAAGAAGTTGAGTTGTGTTTATAGGACCTTTGTCTTAGTTTTCTTAGGAACTGTTTATAGACTTTGATTGTTGTCTGTTGTAATGTCCTTTAAAAAAATTGATTTAAGGTCTTCTAAATTAGGAAATAAGCTTTTTACATTATATTGCACACATCTTTCCGGGTATTTTGTCTTTCGGCTTTACTCACACATTTTGTTTGTATAGCTATTTTGTGTCTATGTGGACAGGCTTTCATTTTTTATTGCTTCTGGTTTTTGTCTTGTTTACAAAGATCTTTTCAATTTCAAGTTGATATGTAAAGTTGCCGATGTTCTGGTGCTTTCACAGCTTTTATTTTTGCAATGTTTTGATTCCTCTGGATTTTTTTTTTTTTTTAAGTAAAAAGTGCTATTGTGTTAGGTTGCACTTTGAAGCAGACTGAACAAATAGGGGCTGTGGGAGGCGGGCTTTGTTGTAAGAAGAGGAGGAGGGGACCCCTGATTCCTGCGAGATGATGTGATAAGCTTGTTTAAATAATTTTGCTGGCTGGCAGGAAAATGAAAGCAGTGAGGTTGAGGACCAGGTGGAGTGTAGCTGGTCCTTCTCAGAGTGCAACTATCCAGCTGGGGAGTCTTTCCACTGGATGAGGGACATACCTGGTGAGTGTAGGGGAGTTTCTGCCTTAAGAGCCATCAGGCTCCAAGATGTCAAGACAGCACATGAAATATTAGGACTTGCACTATGGTCTTCCGATTTCATTATTTTAATTTATTAAAACATCATTTTATTGATTAACTTTAAAATGGGAACATGTTAAATTTAAGGTTTTTCAGTATTCTCTGAAAAAATATTGCTTGTATTTGTTAAGCTCTATGCTTGTAAGATTTTGGTTTGGAAAGAATTTTATACAGTCTTGGAAACCAAAGAACTTTCCTCTGCTGTTTCTGATAGATCACAAAACTGCTCCATTCTTGAAGATAATTAAGAAGGGATAAACAATAAATGATGAAGCATATGTAGAAGATACAGTTGTGTAAATTCTGGGCTCTTTACCTATTAAGTTATTCTTTTTTCCCTTTGTAATTATAAGTATTTTGGAGGAGAGACACTTTGAAACTAACTAAATATTTCATTCCTCATCAGACTTAGTTTATTCTCTTACTATATTCATATGGACTCATAGTTTTCTATGTATTTTAATGGTTATAGTTCATTAATATCTTAATTTTAATGCCCACATTGTCCCTAGTTACGTTAGTGGGAATTCCTTCAAGCAGATTCTGTGGTCAAGGATGTGGATGGGTTAGAATCTACTGTCTCGCTGCCTGTTCTTCATTCCATTTTTCTAATTCTTTGCCTTTGTTTGGATCGACTGTCTTTATAATTTCATTTCATTCCCCTTACTGACTTTTTTTTTGATCTAGAATTTTTTTGTTTTATTTCAGTGGTTATTTAGAGTTTATGGTATCCACCTTAGCTTATCACAATCTATTGTCTTCTGGCTTGCATTGTTTCTGATGAGAAGTCTGCTGTCATTGTTATGATTGTTTCTGTAACTTCTTTTTTCTGATCACTTTCCAGATTTTCTTTTTGTTCGTTTAAAATAGTTTTATGTTAGTGTGTCATTATATAATTTTGTTCAAGTTTCTTGAAGTCAATTGAGCTTCTTTGATTTCTGGGTGTATAGCTTTCATCTTTAGCTTTCAATCTTTAGCCATTATTTTTTAAAATACTTTTGTCCCTATGTTTTGTTCTCTTTAGGGACTTCAGTTACTGATAAATTAGGTCACTTGGAATTGTCCTTTTATTTTTTTTTTAATTTGTACTTTTTTGGCAGATAATTTCTCTTGAATGTCTTAAAGTTCACTCATTTTTTCCCTCTGCAATGTGTAATTACTCTTACCCTGTGTACTTTTTATCTCAGACTGTAGTTTTTATTTTTAGCCATTTAATAGAGATTTTTAAAGATTTTTCATATCTCTGGTTAACATGTTCAGTCTTTTTCTAGCTTCCTGAACACATGAAATGCAGTTACAGTAACTGTTTCAATGTCTTTGTCTATTATCTGTGTCATTTCTTGGCTGGTTTTGACTGGCTGCTTCTGCTGATCATGGGCCATGTTTTTCCTGCTCTTTGAATGCCTAGTATTTTTGATTGGGTGATCTTGTGATTTTACCTTCTGGTGTGCTGAACATTTTTGTGTTCTTACAATACATAACATGTCTTGCTTCTAATCTTTGTTAAGCATGACCAGAACAATTTTTATTCAATGGTACCTTCTTTGGCTTTTCTTTAAGGGTGGCACTGCTAATGACAAATACTGTTGATTTACCTTTGTTTGACAGTGTCTTTATTTCCCTTTTACGAAGGATAGTTTTGCCAGATGTAGAATTCACAATTTCTGGTTCCTTCCTTTCACCACTTAAAAAATGTGCCACTCTCTTCTGGCCTTCATGGCTTCTGATGAGAAATTTACTGTTACTTGAATTGGTATTCCTTAACAGGTAATAAGTCATTTTTGTCTAGCTGCCTTCAAGATTTTTTTCCTTTTCTTTAGTTCTTAAAGCTTTAATTATCAAGTGTGTGTTTGAATTTTTCTTTATTTTGGGGGGATTGTCTTAGCTTCTTAGAGCTGTGGGTTTATGTGTTTTTCCAAATTTGGGAACTTTTTTAGACTATCTTTGAATACTATTTCAGCCCCACACTCTTTTTCCTGTCCCTTTGAGACTCTGATGATACACATGTTGGGCCATTTGTGGTTATCTCATAGGTCCCTGAGACTCTTCCCCATGGCCCCCATTTCTACTTTCTTTTCAGGTTGCATTAATTCTATAAATCTATTCTCAAACTTACTGATTCTTTATTCTGTGATATACACTCTACCATTGAGCCCCCTGAGAGATTTAATATTTTTTTGTTACAGGGCACCTAGGTGGCTCAGTCAGTTAAGTGTCTGCCTTCATCTTAGGTCATGATTCCAGGGGCCTCGGATCAAGCTCCACTTTGGGCTCCCTGCTTGGTGAGGAGTCTGCTCTTCCCTCTCCCTCTGCAATTCCCTCCTACCCACCCCACTTGTGCTGTCTCTCTCTCTCTCTCTCTCTGTCAAATGGATAAATAAAAATATTTTTAAAAAGAAAAATTTTTAATATTTTTTTATTTCTATAATTTTTGTTTGTTTTGTTTTTGTTTTGGTAACTTCTGTTCCCTTGCTGAGATTTGGGATTTTTTTTTTTTCCAATTGTTCTATGTGAAGTTGTACTTGCTGCTGAAGTGTTTTTATTTTGGCTTCTGTGAAATGTTTGTCACTTAATTCCAAAATCTGATTGATGGTGGTAGTTGTGTCAGTTGATTCTTTCCTCCTTCAAGTTGTGCTTTTCCTGGTTCTTGGTATAATGGCATTTTTTAAAAAAGATTTTATTTATTTATTTGACACACAAAGAGAGAAATCACAAGCAGGTAGAGAGGCAGGCAGAGAGAGAGGGGGAGGCAGACTCTCCACTGAGCAGAGAACCCGATGCGGGACTTGATCCCAGGACCCTGAGATCATGACCTGAGCTGAAGGCAGAGGCCCAACCCACTGAGCCACCCAGGCGCCCAGTATAATGGCATTTTTAAAAACTACATCTTGAACATACTGGCTATTTAGGGGACTGTTGAGCCTATCATCTTTTATTTTAGCTGGCAGGCACTCTGTTTAAGTTTAGCATACAGGTCTTGGCTTACTTTTCTAGATTGTGGTTCCAATGACGCTTTGGTTTATAGAGAATTTACGGTGCTACTTGGTCCTGTTGGTTTATCTTCTGCTGTTCAAGCTTCCATGGGTCCCTACTGGTGCTGCCCAAGGAGTTCTGCAGGCCAGTGCCTGGTATTTCTAGGTTAAGGAGTGTAGTCTCGGTCCTGGTAGGAAGGAGGGCACTTGCTCTGGCCATTTGTTGCCTGTAAGGCTTCTGATGAATTTCCATTGCCTTGACTTTACCTTGGTGTTGTCAGGAAGGCTCACACTTGATCTGAAGAAGGAATGAATCTATCTGGGCCACCTTCTGTTGCTAATTGGAGATTGGAAAACACCAGACTTATGTTTCTATTTGGGAGAGAGTAGGCGGACATAAAATACTTTGTCTTCTTGTTGTTCCTCCAATTCTAGGTCTTCCTAACAAGTGTTCACCTTTCTTTCCACCTTTCACAATTCTCCTTTGGTTGCCCCTTACATTATTATCAGGGTTTACTTAGTGGAGCAGGGGGAAAAAGTCTATGATGTTTGGTTAGCATCAGGAGTCTCAAGATTTGCCTTGTTTTTTTGCAAATAAGAAATTTTTTTTGTGGCAAAATACACATGCTGTAAAATTGACCATTTTAATCTTTAAATATACAGTTCATTGATATTAAGTACCTTCATACATTATGTATCTATCTCCAGAATGTTTGCATCTTCCAAACTGAAATCTTATACCCGTTAAATGCTAACTCCCTATTTCCCTCTTCTCCCAGCCTCTCATAGTTACCATTACACCTCCTGTCTCTATGAATTTGATGACTCTAGCTATCTCATGTAAGTGGAATGGTAAGGTATTTGTCTTTTTTTTGCTTATTTAACTTAGCACAATGTCCTTAGGCTCATCCATGTTATAGCATGTGTCAGAATTTCCTTGCTTTTTAAGGCTTCTTAAAAAAAAGATTTTATTTATTTATTTGAGGGAGAGAAAGAGTGAGAGCATGAAAGGGGAGAAGGTCAGAGGGAGAAGCAGACTCCCTGCAGGGCTTGGAGCCCCGTGTGGAACTCGATCCTGAGGCTCCGGGATCATGGCCTGAGCCAAAGGCAGTTGCTTGAACAATTGAGCCACCCAGGTGTCCTAAACCTTCTTTTTTAAATGGTAGTTTTCCTGTGTGTGGAAGTCTATCTAGCCTAATAGTTTTCCTTCACATTGTTTGCTTATCTTCAGAGATGACTCTATCATGGTCAGAACCACAATTTGCCAACTAATTGCTTCTTAAACCAAACTTTTAACCAATTCTCTTGCTTTTCAACAATCTTCCCATATTGAATTGGGACATATATAGTTCTTTCAGTTCCTAAATTTAGTTAGGTTCGAGGCAGTTTACCTCTTTTTTTTTTTTAAGATTTATTTATTTGTCAGAGAGAGAGCGAGCGAGAGCGAGCACAGGCAGACACAGTGGAAGGCAGAGTCAGAGGGAGAAGCAGGCTCCCCGCGGAGCAAGGAGCCCGATGCGGGACTTGATCCCAGGACGCTGGGATCATGACCTGAGCCGAAGGCAGCTGCTCAACCAACTGAGCCACTCAGGCGCCCCCAGTTTACCTCTTTTTGATGTCCTCTATGACAGGGATTGAGATTGTAGTTTTTCTCTGCTTTGATAAATTAGTCACTATATAACCGCCTTTCCATTTTTTTGAAAAACGGTAAATTTTCTGAGTTGTCATTTCCTCTCTTGTTCTTTGTGGAGAAGCAGATTCCAGTCTGAGGTGTTTAACCAAAAGCTACCCATTCAGTACTCTACTGGTATCAGATGCAAAACGTTATTACACATATAAGGTAAAACTTACAAGAATAATTCTGCCAATTTAGTGTAGGAATGTATCAAAAGAACATCAAGATCAAGTTATTTTAGGAATGAAGTTGAACAAGATGAAATTTATCCACAAAATCTAAAGTTAAAAGAGCAAAATTACCTGATTAAATAAATAGATGCTGTGGGGCATCTGGTAAAATTAAGCAGCCATTCTTTTTTTTTTTAAAGATTTTATTTATTTATTTTTAAGATTTATTTATTTGAGGGAACACAAGCCAGGGGAGTCGGAGAGGGAGAAGCAGGCTTCCTACCAAGCAGAGAGCCCAGTGCAGGGCTTGATCCCAGGACCCTGGGATCATGACCTGAGCTGAAGGCAAACGCTTACCAACTGAGCCACCCAGGCGCCCCATAAGCAGCCATTCTTAATAGAAACTAAGCAAAACAGGAATAGATGGGGACAAGTTAAACGTTGTAAAAACTAACAGAACTGTAGCAGAGGATGAGCAAACTATGGCTTGTGAGCCAAACACACCTTGCCATCCATTTTTATAAGGATTCATTGTACCACAGCTATGCTCGTTCATCAATGTATTGTCCGCTTATCATCCTTGTGATATGATAGTAGAGGAGAGTAATTGTGGCAGGGACCATATAGACCATGAAGTCTGAAATATTTACTATCTAGCTTCTACAGAAAAAGTTTACTGACCCCTGTACTAGAGAGTTAAATGATGAGTTACTATACTAGAGAGTTAAATGATGAAGTTATTCCTAGCAAAATGTAGGAATAATTCAGGGATGTGCTTTATTCCAAATATCATTCTGTCCTCCATTATATCACGAAAAGTATGATGATGATGATCGTCACCTCCTTCTTCTTCTTTTGGATTTTATTTATTTGAGAGAGACAGAGATAGTGTGTGTGCACGTGTGCTGGAGGAGAGGGAGAAGCAGAATCCCTGCAGAGCAGGCATCCCAGTATGGGACATGACCCCGGGACCCTGGGATCATGACCTGAGCCAAATACTGATGCTTAACTGACTGAGCCACCCAGGTACCGCAAGAAAGGTTATCCTCTTAAATACAAATCTGAGCAGGTACTTTTCTTACTGAGATTCTTTGATGTTTTCCCTATCATACTTGGGGAAAAGAATCCAAATTCCTTACTGTCACCTGCAAGCAAGGTCATCTAAGCCTGTCCTTTAGAGGCCTTTTCAGTCCACTGTCAACTCTCCCTCTCCTTCACTAAGTTTCAGTTCCACTGATGGTTTTTTAGGTCATGAAGATGCCCATTCTTTCCTACCTTAGGGCTTACATACACTTTTCTCACTCCCTGGAATTTTGTGCCCCTGTCTTCTCCTGGCTAGTACCTTAGCTTCTAGTAGGTCCCACCTCAATGTCATTATCTCAGAGACATCTTGCCTTTCTTTGTCATTTTCTTTCTTTCTTTTTCTTTTTTTTTTTTTTAAGATTTTATTTATTTATTTGACAGAGAGAGGCACAGCAAGAGAGGGAACACAAGCAGGGGGAGTGGGAGAGGGAGAAGCAGGCTTCCCGCTGAGCAGAGAGCTGGATGCAGGGCTCGATCCTAGGACCCTGGGATCATGATCCAAGCCGAAGGCAGCCGCTTGGTGACTAAGCCACCCAGGTGCCCCTCTTTGTCATTTTCTATCTCTGGATTTTCTTTTCTTTACAATACTTGTCACAAATGGCAATTGTTTTACTTGTCTGTTGACTTTTTTTTTCCCCTTCTAGAATATAAGTTCTATGAGGGCAGAACTTAGTCATTCTGGTCCTTTCTCTTTCTATTTGCTAAAGAAAGACAAAAAAGTTTAGTAACTTTTCCAATCGTAATCAGTGAAATGTGGGATTTAAATTCATGCCTGCAGAACGATCTTTACTCTACTGTTTATTGCCATGCAAAGTCTATCCATGTAGTCATTCATTTTTTTTTTTTGATTCATTAGATAATTATTTATTGAGCACATGGTAAGCTTCAGGGATGAGGGTTATGGAGACACAAGTGGAAGGCTCTCTGTGAGACAAGTGGAAGGCTCTCTGTGAGACTTCAAGAAGCTCACAGCCTGGCAAGAGACCTAACAATTGGTTATAGTGGAGCCTCTATAATAAAGGACTAAAGAGGAGGGAACCCTAATTGGCTTCTGAAGAGTAAAGGATGAGGGTAGTTTCTGGAGAGGATGCTGCCTGAGTTGGAGTTGAAGGCACATCTTGTATGTACTATATTACAACCTAAGGAAATGCCAGGGTACTTGAGACACTAGTAAAGTTTGGTTATTGTACCTAGAAATAGGAGAACCAGGAAACTGTGGTGATGAGGGTGTGTGGAAAAAAGTTCCTAGAAGCAAGAGTAGCATAGGAAAAAGAATGGGGATGAGCTAGAATACGGCCCATTGGAGGAAATGCAGAGACCAGCTTGGGCGAGTTGGATGGGTTATGCTGGGGAGAGTGGCAGGAGATGAAATTAGGAAATTAGTGCACAGCACAGGGGCAGATGATGAAATACATTATATACGGAACATGAAATGGGAGCCATCGAAGGACAGTGGAATGAATGTACCTTAAATTATTTAGCAGCAACAATTAGAGAAAACATGCTCCATTTCTGTTGTCCTTGTTTGGGTAAGAGTTTTGCCAGGAGATTTGATGCATCCTTAGATCAGACTTCTTTTGAGAAGTGTAGGCTTCTAAAGTGCTGATTTTACAATTATTTTTTTTCTTCCTGAGAGAAATTTACTTCAGTGCCTGGCAGTCATATGCTGTTTACATTCTTAACCACTTTTAAAATACCTCAGAAACTGTCTGGTACACTCCTCTCTGCAGGCTCAGGAAGGAGAATTGACCTGTAACTTGCTGAGCGAAACCCTCCCCAGGCATGATTTCCCCAGGTAGAGGATTGGGACATGCAGGGTAAACTACAGGCCTTGAATGTGTCTTTGCCTCCCTCTTTGGAGCCGGAGAGGGTCTGGAAATAAATACCTTCTTAGGCTGAGTCAAGTTCAAAACAACATGCACAGCACCCAATTTACACCTGTGGGGAAAGAAGAAGCTTCAACTAGAGCTAATTGAATAGCTTTGCCCTTGCAGCAGCTACTTGTGCTTCTGCTAGTGGAAAGAAAGCCCTGGAGAACCAAGAATCAGGTGGCCTCGTTTCCCTGGGAATCCTTGCGTTCTAGAGAAGTACAGGATTTAGAAGAAATATTTTTCTGTTTTCTGAACACGTGGCGTATGTGCAGGATAAGCAATCTGTTACTTCTCTGACAGCTGCTGCAGGCCCCTCTGGGGCCTCTTGACAACAAGCTGACAACAGAGACCGGTGTCTGGTTATAGGCTACTGAAAGGGGGTCCCAAAGTAGAGTACAGGGTCCTACCCTGAAAGAATCCATTGTCTGGTGGCTTCACAGGTACTTGTCTCGGGAGGACTATTCAGGGTAGTAACTAGTGAGATAGGATAGAGTGGACCAGACTCGCTGAGGGTCTTTCAGAGAAAGGGAAGAGTGCCACAGGGTGGGAGAGCCAGACAAGGCTTCCCAACATTGATGAATTAATTAGGAGCAGGGCCTTGAGATTAATTTGGGATTTGGCATGGAGAGGAGAAAATGTGAGACCATTCTAGACAGGTGGAAAGCCGGAGAAGTTGACCATAGGTCTTACTGATAGTTCTGGTGATCTTTTTAATCCTGTCTCTGCCATGCTTACAATCTGTCACTGGTTCCTCATCACCTGTAGGATAAAGTGTAAGCCCTTAGCCCGACGTATCATTGGCCTCTGCTTACCTCTCCAGCCTCTTCATCCCCCCACCCAGTGCCTTGGTCATTATGCTTTAGCAATACCTTCCTCTTACGCCTCTTTGAGTACTCCATGCTATTTCATGCCTTCGTGATTTTTCCATGAATGTGTCCTCTGCCTGGGATGTTCTTTCTTGCCCCCTCAGCCTGGTGAAGACTCTCTCAATTACCAGAGTTCTTCTAAGGCTTCACTAGCTGTCCAGGTCACTCAGTGAAGGGAGCCAGGTAAGTCCATGGGGTTTGATTCCAGAGCCTTTGCTGTTCACCACTGTCCTGTGACTGGATCTTAATTTATAAAAGTGACTGATGACATGGAGAGTCAATGCCATTGAAAGAAGAGTTTAATCTAATTCATGATTTTTTGGGAAATGAGAGGCATGGCTTGCCACCCAGGACCACAGAGGAACACTAGGAAGCAGAAGCAGAAACAATGACAGGCTTTAGCCAGAGCCTTTATTGGAGTTTCTGAGGGAAGACAAGGTAGGGCAGGGTAAATAGTTGAGGGTTGGCTAGATGGCAGTAGGGGTGGTTTCTTGCCTGCCACCTGATCCTAGGATGATTGCCTTCTGAGGTATGTAGGCCACACGTCATAATTTACAGGGGAAAAAGACTGGTACAACTGCTATGCTATCTGTAAGAAAAAAAAAAAAATCCATCCTTCACAATTTGTTTTCTGAACACATGAGTGAGTCTTAGTGGATGAGCTGAGTGCTTTGGGAGGAGACATGCCCTGGGTTCGAATTTCTTCCTCCTGTGTTACTTCAAGCAAGACCTATTTTTCCCCATGAGCTTGGTTTCTCATTTGCAAACTGACGACATTAATCTTACATACCTACAGAGTATTTTTTGTTCTATAAATATACTTATTTTTTTATAGTGTACAAAAATTGGCAAAGTTTAGCTGATGGATATAGAATTGTACCCAAGCACCTAAATGAGTGACTTCTACTTGAATGTCAGGAAATTCAGTGATGGATTGAATTCCTGATGGAATATGGTCTAATATCAAGGTAGGAATTTAAAAACCAAAAACAAGACAGGACTCATCTTTGTAGGTAGTTGGAGGAAAGGAGGGGAAAATGAATCAGAAAGATTCGCTGGGTAATCTTTGTGACCCGGGGCAGGATTACTCTCTGATTTTCCGACTCCTGTAGAAATGGGGTCCTAACGTAATGTACTCCATAGGGTTGTTGTGAAGATGGGATGTGGTCATGTGTGTGGAGATCTTTGCATAGTGTCTGGCATAAACTCTATAGCCCAGTGGACACTGGCTGTGGATTGGGGGAGGGTGCCACAGGGACTGGGACGGCTGTGGGTCGTTAGTTGAATGCTTTTGAAGACCTCAGGCTTCCTTCACTGGCAAATATTTCAGCTCCTTTTTCTATGTCTGATTGGTATGCCCTCGAACTCAGAGTCAGCTTCAGGGCTGGGGGTGGTGATACCATATGACTTCCTGGATATAGGCCCTGGGATAGCCCAGGAAAATCCGGAGTAGTGAAAGTACGGAGACTAATAGTAGCAGTAGCAAGAGCGGCAACCGCAATAATCATAATCAGACCTTTGATTCCAGAGCCTGTACTCTTGACCATTTGTGTGTTTCTCTGAGATTCCTGACAGTCATCCCTGAAGGAAAGCCGGTATCATTATCCATGGCCTGAGACACTCTGATGGGTGCAATAGGTAAAGTCCATGCCTGTGATAAAACGAGTGCTTGCATGGTGTCATCAGATGGGCAAGGAGTAGCCCTTGTGAGCCAGCTGCTTTGGAGACAGAGGCATTGACGTCTTCTACTAAAACACACGGGTACTTCATCAGGCTGGTGCATCAGTCCTTTACCAGGTTTTCTGAAATCATCAGATTAGTAAGTCTCTTGTTGGGGCAGGAGGCAGGGGAATAGGGAACATCGGTGTTGTTTTATGTCTAACAATGGTTGAATACTAAACTGTCCTAGTATCTCTTCTATGTCCACATCTGGTTTTCTTTTCACTGGCTTTATAGTTGAGGGAAGGTAATTCATGTACTACTCCATATGGTATTGTACATTTTATAATACAAAAAACCCCACAATTTTTATGGTTGAATGTGAATGAATAATACCTTTGGAAATCTTGCAGTATGTATTGGCTAGTTCAAGTTCAGTCTTTCCCATTTTACTTAAATTTTCCTGATATTCATTATAATCTCCCCGTGTGTATGTAAGTATGTGTCATTTCTTACCACTTTATTGACTGCATTTAACTTCTGTTCTCAAGTAACTGAAGTAACAAAGTACCCTATTAGGAAAGGCCCTGAGGAAAATATGAAAATCAGTAAATGAAGGCTCTTCACCCTCAAAAATCTTCAAGTGGAGAGACAGTTCCCAAAGCTGGAGGGCAGTGAGTGCCTGAGTTAGGCTATTGGCTCTGGAGGCCTCTGCGAGGATCTTGATATAAACAAGGATTGGACGAGGAAGGAGAATGAGGCGAAGATGAAGGTTTTGAGCTTGGGTTATTGCAAGAACCACGGTATCAGTAGGAAGGGGAATGCAAGAGGAGGAGCAGATTTGGGGGAATGCGGACAGGAGGAGGATGTGCTGAGTGTGATCTTAAAGATGTCAGGTTTAGATGCCTTAGACTTGGAAGCTGGGTAAGGTGTTCAGCTTCATTGTCCCCTCTACTGAAGATGAGTGGATTGCTGAGTTCTGCCTCACGTAAGCCACTTCCTCCTCCTCAGACAATTATTCCACAGGGCTTTGTGCTGGACGACGAAAATGAATTTAGAAGATACAAATGGCATGATCTTTGCTCTTCCAGTGTTCCAATTGAGTCGGTGCGCAGTTTGTCTTTAGTAGTGCGGGGCACTGATGGTGCTGTGGGCAGTGGTGTACAGAAGGGCAGAAGGAGCCATTCGAGGAGAGGGGAGGGCGAACTTGGACCTGAAACAACTATCTATAGAGGATTTTCTGGGAGTCCAAAGATCAGCATGACCCAGATGACTTTCTTGAGGAAGCTATCCAAAATGAAAGGACCTCATTTCCCAGCACCAGGTTTTACTAAAAATGAGTAAAGGCAGTGTAACCTGTCTACGTGTTTACAGTAGTAACCTTACTAATGTGCATGGTTAAGGCAATGTCACTAATTGAGTGATTTTTCTTCTTTTCATGAGAAAAACACCTTTTTTTTTGGATCCTGAATGAAGGGGACTTAATAACTGACCTCTAGGAATAACCTGTCACTACCGGGCGTGGGGGGTGCCCAGGGAAATCACCCTTCTTCGTGCCTGTCACTTTTCCACCCACCTTTGTCAAGATGCATTCTGGGTGCTCTGCCTCCTGGACCCTGCTGGCACCGTGTTGAGACTCACCAGTGTCTGACTGCCTGTTACTGCCACTGAGCTTTGTTCTTAATGGCAGTAGTGACAGTGGCCCTGGAGCCTAAACTTTGAAAGGCTATGCAAATATGATGGGACAGGCACCTGCTTATGTGGTTATTGTCTAGGGCTAACTCTGTCCACGTGGATAAGATTTTAAATGCCCTGTGTATGAGCTCATAAATACCTATAGCCATAACCTAGCCTAACAAGGGAAGTTGCTTAGCTTATGGAGGAGGTATTGAAAGGAGTCAACTTCTTATTGGTGATTTATGTCATCCTAAGAATGGGATTGGGCAAAAGTGAGAATTTATTGGAAAGTATTTTCTTTCTGACAAGTCAAACATTTGAGTATTATGGAAATTAAAGAGAAATTCCAGGGTTAGAAGATTTCACATTGGGGATAATAGTTGTTCTTTCCTTTAAACATACGCTGGTATCCAACAGTAAGGATGTCAGGGTAAGGGCTCTACTACCTCATTAAAATAGTGCCATCTAGTGGTGAATATTTCAAATTGTAGCTTGGTGCCCAGATAATTGTCAGAAACCCTCAGGGGGCTTGGCTTAAAGATCAAACAGCATTTGTAATGCACTAATTCATTTATTCATCTATTATTGCACTTAGTTTATTTGTCACTTACTACATCATGGGCATCTTGACGGGTGCTTTGTGGAAAGAGATGAGGAAGACACAAGCTCTGACCTCAAGGAATTCACAGTCAAGTAGGCAAAAACGAACACTTGTGAATCTGTGATTGTGGTCCAGCCATAATACCTCTGAGAGAAGTGCAGTGGGGACCCAGATGGCTCTGATGTCCCAGGCATTTCAGGGACATGGCTGGAAAGCCCTCCCGTTTGTATTGAGAACCTGACTTAAAGGGAGGATATCAGGAAGGAAGAGATAGGCTGTTAGAAGTATCATCAACTTGCACCAGCATTGGATTCCTGATCCTGCCAGACCTCTGTTTTGGGTTTTCCTCTCATCTCTGGCTTTACTTCTGAATCAGGAAATTGAGTGAACTTGCAGTTGGCTGCCAAACGGAGCTGTCTCTTTCATGGGCTTGATTCTCAGTGTCCTAGGTTCTAACTGGACATGAGGTAGTATATTGAAAATGCTGGGCATTTTTTTCCGGAATCACATCATAGACTTGTAGATGAGTTATTTGTCCTTTGCTCATTTACATTTTTATTTTCTTCTGGCCTGGGAGGTTTCTTGTAAGTCTGTTGTTGTTGTTGTTGTTGTGTTGTGGTTGTTGTTGTTGTTGTTGTTGTTCTTCTTCTTCTTCTTCTTCTTCCTCTTCCTCTTCCTCTTCCTCTTCCTCTTCCTCTTCTTCTTCTTCTTCTTCTTCAGCTTTTATTTACTTATTTGAGAGAGGGAGAGAAAGACTGCACATGTGCATGTGCAAGTTGGGAGGAATAGAGGGAGAGGGATAGGGAGAAAATCCCAGGCAGACTCTGCACTGAGTATAGAGCCTGACACCGGCCTGGATCTCATGATCCTGAGATCACCATCCAGCCTGAAATCAAGAGTCAGAGGTTCCGCTGACTGAGGCTCTCAGGTGCCCCTCATAGGTCTGTCCTCATGTAGCTTTCTCTGTGCCACCTGCACCATTCTTTTCTGGAGGAGTGCTCATGTGATCCTGTTGTGGTATCTAATCTTACAGGTTCCAGGGGTTGTTTTCTCTTAAAACCAGTCCAGGAATGTTGACCTACCTACTTGAATTAGTGCTGGTAAAGTGCTTTAGTTATAATTTAGTATTTTATACCATCCAAACACAAGCAGAAGCCTTGTAACTTTTTTTTCACTTGTTTTAAGTTTCACTGTGTGAAAATTTCCCCTTATATTGTTTGGGGTAGAGTTTAACACTTAAAAATTTTCTCCTTCAGTTTTTAACACTAAGCTTCTTTAGTAAAGTCTTTTCACTTTCCTTTGAACTAGATCGCATGGGTCCCCTTAGGTGTGTCCTCCTTCCTTTCCCTCTGTTTTTTTCTAGTCTCTTTCCCTCTCGTGGTGTAAGGGTTACAGTTGTAACCCTTACCTTGACTTGACTTTTTGCCTATCCAGACTCTTTTCAATCTATTATTTCTCTCTTCTGGTTCCTCCGATTCCACCTATCTTTCTCTTTCACTTTTCCATGTGTCTTTCATTACGTTTCTTTTGGTGTCTTGATCTTTTAGGTTCTATCTCTCAGAAGTTCATAGGTAGTTGTTGCTGATGGAGGGTTCCTTGTTGAGTTTGTCCCAAGGACCACCATGGGAATGGGAACATCACTCTGCTGGTGTGAGAGAGAGGAGAGATCTGTGAGGAAGAAATAATGAATTCATTGTTCATTTATTGATTTATTAGACATGGATTGAGAGCCTGATGGGTTTTGGCGATTGTGCTAAGGGCACAGACACAAGGACAGATACAAAGAGGATTGAGATGGTCCCTGTCTTTCAGGGAGCTAATAGTCTAACCGAAAATAAATAGGTCGGTAACTATTATTAATGATACAGTTAGGATAGGGGCTACAGTGGAGAAAGGTAGAAAGTGTAATAAGCATGCAGAGACCTAAAGTAATGGTGTATGCAAGAGGTGGGGAAGAATTCAAAATGCATGAGATATTTGGACTTGGAAATAAAGAATGATTTGGAGGTTCATTGGTAGTGGTTGAAATGCTGAGGAGTACTCCCGGATGAGAGATGAGTTAAATGAATGTGGTAGGTATAGAGAAATGGAGAAAGAAGATGTGGGGATATAGTGGCAAGTGATGAGACTGGAGAGATGGGAAAGAGACAGTTTTGTGGAGTCTTAACATTCTGTATAATGGAGCCAGGGAAGCATCCTGTAACTGTTGGGGAACCATGGGTGGATGGCACTTAATTATTGGAGTTATATGTAGAATAAGGGGAGGGATAAGAGTAAATGGTTTTGTCGGACATTAGAGAATTCATATGGACTGAAGGAGTTATTGGATCTGGAAAGTGAAAGGCACTGGACCTTTAGGAAAAGTCATTGGCATTTGCTCACTGGCATATTTGCTCCCTAGGATTCCAAATTTTCATGAGTTACATTCTTTTCTATTTCCTAGTGTTGTCCTTTAGTAGTAGGATCTTTCCTAAAGAATCTAAAATTTGAAGTCTCTTTTCAGGTAATTGGCAAAAGTGTTCTAAATTGTGGCACTTCTGGTTTCTTATCTTTCCTGAGTTGGGCTGACTTATCTGTCCAGCACTGGTGATTCTCAAGATAATCATTGATTCCACTCTCAAGCTTCTGAAAGAGGCAGATGATGGAGACCAGTGTCCCCATAATGTGTATGTTGGTAGTGGTGTTGAGGAAATGCTAAAGAGCATTTTACCTATCATACAGACCAGGTGCCCTATCCTGTTGATTAGGTGGAGGGAGAAATAATGCAGAATAGTGGATAACATAAAAATACATTATTTTATATTATTAATGGCGGGGGGGAACGGAGACTGAGAAGGAGGTTGATGACCGCCAGGCTTTCCCTTCTTCCTGTATTTTACTTAGATCAATATTGACATTGTTCTATATTTTTCACATTCATATACTGGAGTAGGGAAGGATGTCAAATTGTGATAAATTTTGTGGACACTTAAGACCAGGTTAGGATTCTTCTTCCTCAGAAGGATTCATTAAAAGATAATGACACCAAATTACCTTAAGATCTAATATCATGACTTAAGAAAGGACAGACATCAAATTGGGGATCTAGCCGCACTCCCTCCATTCCTTAACCTCCAATCTGTTGATTCAGTTGATGTTTTTAAGATTTGATGTTTCTTTTTTCTTTGTCAAAGGTCACATAAAACTCATAACTCTTTGGGTTCATCATTCTCCCATTCTTCCCCCATGTTTTGAGTGCATGGCCCATTATTTCATCATGGGTATCCAGATAACTTTTCTGGAGGCAAAGATGCCCTAATCCTGAGTCTTCATCAGATGCATTGGATGGATTGCATGAGTAGTCTCACTCCTGCATCTTTTCTCTCTCTGTGTGCTTTGGGCATATAACTTTGTAATTCCTCTCTTTGGAGTTGATTTCTCTGCTTTTTGATTCTGAGTTTGGCCACGTGACTTTCTTTGGCCAATGGAATGTTACAATTAGGCTGACCCTAATCTTGGTATTTGGCCATTGACACGTTTAGACCTTCACCCTTCCCTTCTCTACCACCACACATCTGGCTGTAGACAAGGAAAGAAACATCTTCCTCTTGAGCTTTTGGCATCAGTGGGAAGTTTGAACTCCCTAACCCATGTGACAAACCCTTCCCCATCTCCACCTGCCTCCCAGCCACTATAAAAGCCCAACCCACTTCTCCTCTTGTGCTATTCTGGATTGTTTTGCATCTACCCCGTTCCCCCAAGAGGTTTCTTGTATGAGTAATAAACTTTCTTTCAAATTCTCTGTGTGTGAAGCATCCTCACTCTTGACATCCAAACTCTTAATTGGGGAGAGTGGGGAGGCAGTGTCCATCCCACCTCCACAGGATGCCTGTAAAACAGCTGTGAATCTCTGTGCTCCTTGCAGGTGGTTGAGGAAATGCTTACATGTTTCTGCTTCAAGTGTTTCTCCTCTGTCCTGGCTATGAGAATGTGCCTGGGTTAGCCTGCTGGAGGATGAGCTGTGTGGAGCAGAGACTGCTGGCCTTGTCACCCCAGTCAGTCGCTCCGTCAACAGAGGTGAGCACGTTTGGCTAAGACCGGCAGAGCCTCCTAGTCAACCCCCAGCTAACTGCATATGTGTGGGTGAGGCCAGCCAAGGTCAACCACTGCCAGCTGACATGAGCTGAACCCCAAACCGGGAAGCTAAATAACATTTATTGTTGTATGTCACTGAGGCTGGTGGTGGTTGCACAGTGCTGTTGTGGGAATAGATAATGGGTAAACCAAGTGTGGGGACGTCTGGAAGGGCAGGAAGTCTCCAAACTTGAGCAACTGTTACTGAAACCAGCAAGCCCAAAAATGAAACAAAGGGTTGTCGTGAAGCTCACGGTTAGCCCCCTTTCCCTCTATTTTTCAGAGTTTATTTGGTTTAATTTTTTGTGAGTATGTGCTAGGACTCTTAATAAGCAATTAAAAAAAAAAAAGCCTTAAGTAAGATTAGCAATTTGCACCTTTTAAAAAATTAACAGCGCTCTGTTGTTTTGATATTGAGCTCCATCATCAATTTGCATCTTTAAAGAGGTGTAACCTTTCTCAGATATTTTGCTCTGTGCTCTTATATTTAACTAGCAAGACTTGATTTTTACATTGCTTATGTTGCATTTACCTCTGCACAATTAAAGCAAGGGGAGAAGAATAAAAAAACCTAAGTTTCAAGAATTAGGGGCCTGATGTAGATTTCTCTAACCTGGGCTATTCAGGGCTGTTGAGGATCCTGACAAGGAGTCCTTCACATTAATAAAGGGAAAAAAAGTTCTGGAGTTGCATGAGACCCATGAACAAAAGTTTCTGCATTCCTTAATGGTTGCGTGCTCTGTCTTCTTCTTTTTTTTTTTTCCAAAGATTTTATTTATTTATCAGAGAGAGAGAGAGGGGGGGAGAGCACAAGCACAGGCAGACAGAGTGACAGGCTAGAGGCAGAGGGAGAAGCAGGCTCCCCACCGAGCAAGGAGCCCGATGTGGGACTCGATCCCAGGACGCTGGGATCATGACCTGAGCCGAAGGTAGCTGCTTAACCAACTGAGCCACCCAGGCGTCCCCTTTGTCTTCTTCTTAAATCAGCACCAGGTACAGCATAACCTTCAGCCTGCCATGAAATCCTGAACCCTACTTGAATGACAGGTGCATCTTGACCATCTCCCCTGTTCCACTTCATTTTTCCCTGGCAACTGCTCTGCTTTCTCCAGCCAGATCATTCAACAAAGAATTTGCGGGGCTGCTTCTGGTGGGGGTGGAGGGGTTATCCATTTCAGGGGAGGGGGAGTCATCCTTTGCTTTCCATTGTTATCTTCTATAGAAAGAAGATTCTGGTTGGTGGCAGTAAAGTCCTTCATTAGGTAAAAGTACACTAAGTATACCTTACTGTTGAGGAAAAACAAAATCATTCTAACCATGTTGTCCAGTGCAAGGAATGTTAGTAATAACCTGTGTTTCTTTTTTCCCGGTACTTATACCGAACTATTAAAAACTCCTGCATCTTCTGGACTTTGGTTTGAACCTAGTTAGCAAATTTTATCAAACTGTGAGCCAAACTGATGTATTTTATTTTTTTGCCAATGGTCTAGCTTAGTTAAAGCTGAAGCCTAGCCTGTGTATT
The DNA here is from genome assembly GCF_022355385.1 of Mustela nigripes. NCBI lineage: Eukaryota > Metazoa > Chordata > Mammalia > Carnivora > Mustelidae > Mustela > Mustela nigripes. The sequence goes on along the minus strand of NC_081570.1, from coordinate 76,927,945 downwards.
TCCCCAGTTTCCCAAGCTGGAACCAGGCATCAAAATTTTCTTCAACTGAGTTGATACTCTACTGAGTTAAATCCCTGTTGAGATCCTAGGATGGGAGGCAGTAATTCTTGGCTGCTTTTCAGAGTCGTGTGTGAAATCTGAAAGCTTTGGTTGTATCTTTGATTAAAGCCAGTTTCACCTTGAATGAATTTCTAGTGGAATAAATGATAAAAGATGATGTTACTCATTACAGATGAAGGAAAATACATGGCACATTTGGGCAGATTTTATGTTTGTCTTCACCATGTACTTGAAGTCATTTGTTAAACTTACTTTTGACCTCAGTCCCAGTTTGCCAGGGAATATGTGGATGTGCTGTTCCATGTAGTAGGGCTCTCTAAATATATGTATGGTATTATCTCTTTGGAGAACTGGATCCGGGAAATCATGAAGGTATAGTCTTTAATTTCTAATTTACCATTAAAGTATAGTCAAATAGTCTTCCAGTTTTTAGCTTACACATTTCTTTAAATTACAGGTTTAAAAAAATCACATATCTAAAAAAACATTTATAAATATAAAGTGTAAAAATAATTGCATCACTTAGAATTTGAGAGCATTTCAGCCACATTGGTTAACTTAAATAACGGTATATTTTGGTAGTGGACTCAATGACTTTTTCAAAGATAACATAGACATGCCTTTCTCACGTATATTGAAAACTCAAAGATGAATAAATAATAAATAATAAATAATTGTTAAGATGCCAAAGGTGTTTAAGAGTTATTATATAAAATGAGCTGCATTTGAAAATAAAGGAAGAGGGTCACCTAGGTGGCTCGGTCGTTAAGCGTCTGCCTTCGGCTCAGGTCGTGATCCCAGGGTGCTGGGATGGAGCCCGCATCAGGCTCTCTGCTTGGCGGGAAGCCTGCTTCTCCTTCTCCCGCTGTCCCTGCTTGTGTTCCTGTGCTCACTCACTCTCTCTGTCAAATAAATAAATAAAATCTTAAAAAAAAAAAAAAGGAAGAAAAAAAAGATTGCTGAATAGATTAAGGTATAAAAGGAGTTAGGATGATACTGTGTCGGTTTTCAAAAATAGTACCCTGAAGAACCCTTACCAAATTTGGTCTCTGGCTCAGCAGTGAGTAATAGGGTGTTCAAAAGAGATGATGTGGTGGTCTTCTCTAATGAGGTGCTAGCTACTGCTGCTGAACTTAAATTTTGGGGGACCTTTGCTGTGATTTTCACATTTTTCATTTGTTACTTTTGAAACTACAAAGTAATCTATTCTTGTTACAAGTGAAGCGATGTAAAGATGTATAAAGAGACCACTCATTATCATTGTCCCCGCTCTCTTCCATTTCCAGTCCCATGCTTTTCAAGGATTCAGTGACAGCTGACTGGTGTGGGCCTTCCACACATTTCTCCTTTTCTCATCGAGACAGATACATAAATACATGTTTGTGCATAATTTAAGAAAATTGTACTAAGCGCAATGTATGCTTGTTAATTTGCATTTTGCCTTTTCACTTGGAGTGTACCCTAGAAAATCCCAATAGAGAATAAACACAGCCAGCTTTATTCTTTCTCATTTTTATTCTTACTTTCTTTATGTGCATATATGCACACACAGATTTCTACATAAATAGGATTATTTGATAAAAATTGTGCTTACATGTTTGTTTTCTTTGCTGCCCTTTTTCTATCTCCTGTTTCCTCTTTTCACTCTTAGCCTTGTACCTCCATGTACAGTCTGGTGTACATCCTTCAGTACTTTTCACCATTCTCGTGTAAACCTTACACATAGGTGCGCACACACCCCCCTCGCCCCCCGTTACATTTCTCATTGTATCATATTCCTACAATGTGCTTCAGGTTGAGGTTGGAAAGGGTGACCCTTTTAAATCTCTTTTCTGTACTCCTATTTAGATCTCATCTCATGAAGGTTCTCAGTGTTATGGGCCTTAGCTCACTGCTCTGATTTATTTGTATAAGCCATCTACAAACTCTCTTTATTACATTCTCTTTATATATCCTAGGGACTCTTTATACATTCTCTTTATTAACACCCTTTCATTGTAGATGCCCAAATCTATGTTTCCAACTTTTGGTTCCCATATTCAACTTGCTGCTGGATATTTCCATCTTATTTTTTCACAGGCACCTCAAAAGGAACATGCCCCAACTTCTCCCTTCCCTTATCCCCTGTGCATTCCTATTATTTATTGCCATTGATGCTGTCCTCATCCATCTGGATGTCAAGCTAGAAACCTGTCACTTAGAATCAATCACCCAATTCTATGAACTGTATCACTTAAACAGTTTTTTTTTTTTTACTTGAGTAGTTCTTGAATTTACTCTTTTCTTTTGATTTCTCCCATTAGAACACTAGTTAAGATGTGTATTAGACTTCATATAAATTACTGCAAAAATCTTTCAACTTGTTTTTCCCCCATTCAGACTGCATAAAATAGTGAATAAATTGTGGACATATGACCCCAGTGTATCAAAGAAAACACTGCTTTTGGTAAGGTTTAAAATGGAATGGTTAATATCAAGGTTCTATTCTTTCTAGAGCAGAAAATGAAAAATATTTATAAAGATTTAAAACAAAGAACCATGAGCAGACAGAGAATCTGGGAAAGAGTATTAATGTTCCAGGGAAAGGATCAGACCCAAGCAAGAATTGTTTCTCCTATAGCATGGGGATCATACCCCTGGCTTTTGCCTCTACCCACTGCCCATGCTGGTGCCTTCCATTCTGGACTAGTGATTTCTGTGGTATCAGATCTGTATCTATTTTATTGCAGCCAGTGGGAGCTGAACAATACAAATTTGATTTTTGTATGACTTAGCATTGTGGTACATGGATGAATGTGACTGACTTTAAGGGCTGGAGTTAGTTCTAATTGAGCTAGCAGTACAACAACTGAGAAAACAAGGACTATGAGTAATGGAGAAAGCTGCCATCGGAAGACCTCTGAGTTAATTGTGTGGGCACTGGCCAATAAGCTAAGAGTGGTCTCAGCTCTTCTGAGTTGTCATACCAAATCACCCACTGGAATGGTTGTTTTCTAGACTGTGTGGCTGTTAGTATACTTTGTCCATGTTCTTTCTTGATCTCTAAAGAACTAGAAAAATGTCATCTGTAACTGAGGCTTGCCAGGAAATGCTGGGGTTATATTTTATAGATAGAATGGAACAAAGTGGAGGCACCTGGATGGCTCAATGGGTTAAAGCCTCTGCCTTCGGCTCAGGTCGTGATCTCAGGGTCCCGGATGGAGCCCCGCATCGGGCTCTCTGCTCAGAAGGGAGACTGCTCCCTCCTGCCCCTCCGGTTACTTGTGATCTCTCTCTCTCTCTCTGTGTCAAATAAATAAATTGTAAAAATCTTAAAAAAAAATGGAACAAAGTATTGGGAAAAGGTGTAGACGGTAGTGTTGCAGTAAGATTGGTAATGGAAAGGAGGCGGAACCTACGATTCTTACAATGGGTGTTGTTTCAGTGAAAATCCTATTTTATGGTTTAATTTTTTAAGCCTTTGAAGACTATTTCACCAATATGATGATAAACTAAAGTCCCTGGGTTCTGTTTGTCATGGACACCCAGCCTCCTTCAAGATTATTTTGGTAGTGTTGGTGGTACTTATGGATGTGCATCTTTTGTCACCAGGATTTTTATGTTACAGTATGGCAATAGGGCCATACCATGAGGCGAGGTCACTATGAAGTTCAGAAACATCCGTGACAAAGAGCATTGCAGGATTAATAGGCGCTGAAGTCTCCTTTTGAATTCCATAGTCCTTTCCTTGGCAGAATTTCATATTTCACAAGTACTTAGGAATAGGCTCTCACACTTCATTCTGGACACCAACTACCAAAAGGTCTGTTTTACTTTGTGAAAAGCTTAAAAAAATGTTTTATTGTCCTGAAGGCAGGGTCACAGCACAGGTATACTTTTTCTGGTTTGGATCTACTGCTGTACATCATGGAAGTTATAGGAGACTCTTTGAGGATGGGCAGTGTCAGATAAAGTCTGAATTGTTAGACACCCCTGTGGTTGCTTTTTGGTCAGGAATATTGGATCCAGTTTGCAGTGAGAAGTGGCTTGGCTCTCCACGTCCTCAGGAAGGGACTCGCACCAAGATGCTACGAGAGAGAGTTGTTGGTTTCAATATTAGTAGCTTCAGATAACTTCAGATTAGTAGCTTCAGACTGGGAGGTTTATGCTGCCCTCTTAGGAAAATTCTCATGTTTTTGTCTCGTTGGCAGGAGGTGTCAGAGGTAAAATGAGATGACTGACTGTAGGAGGTCATCCCGCCAGTGGATTAGTATTAGCTAACTGGGAGAACGGCTTTGTTATTTAATTTAGACTTGAGAAAGCAGAGAGGAAAAAGGGCCGAGAATGCTATGGACTTCAGAAGCCCCCCAAACTATGATCTCAGAGAAAGGAGTGGAAGGTCGATGGCTGAGTTCCACAGAGTTCCTTTTACCCAGAGAGAATGTAGGTTTTAGCAGCAGGATTAGCCCCTTGTGAAGTTCTGGGCTAGAGAATAGAGGCTCCATGCCATTCTTTTGGGGTGGTGGGAAGTCTTGCTTTCTAGGGTATCACTTTGAGGACTCACTTTCTTCAAAGCCATTTTTTTTTTGAACAAGGTTAAGATCAAATATGCAAAATAACATCCATATCAAGGTCACATGAAAGGCCCAATTTTACCTAATGTTCTTTGCAGTTCTACCCTATCTAAGGAAATTTCTCTCAACTCCCCTTCATTCTCAAGGCCTCCTTTAGGTGTTCTTACTCTTCTGGCCTTCCACACACCAGGATGGCCATGGAGGGACAATAAACCCACTGATCTGGGGATGAATTTCAAATGTTGAGTCTTCAGCAACTTTGAAATTTAGCCAAGTATCTTCTCCCATTCCTGCTTTCTCTTCCTTATAATTTTCAAGAAACTTCCTGCTAGCAGACTTCTCAGACAGTGACAAACCGAATCCTCATTAAAACAAAGAAAGGTTAAGGGGAAAAAAATAACCTATTTAAAATGAGTTAACTCACCAGTCTTTCAGCTGTAAATTGACAATCAGATTTATATAAATCCATAATTGTATCTCTTTTACCTGCAGTTAGGCTAGTTAATGATGAAAAAAAAAAGTATACAGATGATTGTGTAGTTTTAATGAGGATTCTTTTTACAGAGTTAAAAAAATCCACCAAATTAAATTCTGCCAATTTACTCCATTGCAAATTGAGCACCACCCTGTGAGCAGGGGGGGAAAAAAAGAAAAAAAGAAAGAAAAAAAAATCATCAAGTAGCTTAAATCAGTTACAGCTAAATGTGTAAGTCAGCATGTGCTTTAGCCTTTAGTCATGAAGAATATATTAGATTTTAAAAATAAATGGCTTTCTGCTGAGTCTTCATTGCAATGGCTTTCTGACTTTTAATTAAATTTTCAGTACTTGTGGATGCTTCCCCATGTACTCTGGCCACAGAGCTCGAATTGCCTCCATCATTAAGTGGAGTGGAAAACCAAATTGGAGATTATTAAGCTTGTTCATTTCTTTGTTACCGGTAGCTGGTGACTCTCTCCTTTTTACTTGTTAAATAGGGATGGGGCTTTCTACCAGGATATTTTCCAAGAATGAAATAAGCTCTCGTAAACAGAGCATGATTAGCCCTAATTCGGGAGCTTGTTAAATGTTCCTCATTATACATTTCTGGTCTGTTTCATCAGTGTTAAATGAACTTAATGTAAATTAATAAAAACAGGTTTGCATTATTTGTAACAGGATTGAGAGTAAAGAAGAAAACTGTAAGCAACACTAAACTCAGCAACCAATGTTGAAGTTTGCGCTTTTTCTCTGCTGCCCTTTCTGTTCTGTGGAACTGAATGAATTGTTCCAGAGGTTTAATATTTAATCTTTTGGAATGGAGCATTATAATTTAGGTCTTACATTAGAGACTTTAATTGCTAATTTGGTGCTTTTCTGCAAATTTTGTTTTTGCTCCTTTTGAACTTCCCAGAAATAAAGAGATGGAGGAGAATAATGTACTGCAGGAACCAGTCTTCAACAAAGGAATGTGAATTTTTATACCAACAGGGTCAAGAACAACATAATTTTGGCTATAGGACCTAATAGTTGGTTGGTTTTAAATTCATATTTGTTTTGATTTATAAAAAGGAGTTCATTGCAGATGCTTCAAGGCAAATGTGTAATGTAAAATTCACATTGTTTTAAACAGTGACATTCTTAAAATACAAGGCTGCTTCTCCTAATTAAGGAGAGAAGCCAAACTGAGAAGACTTAAACATGCATGGAAGGTCAAAAAGCTAAGGGCCACTAATCTAAATGATAACATGATTTATCTCTGAGATGTGGAATTAGATGCCTATGAGCAAGTCAGAATAATTGGGGAGACCAGCATGTAAAATTTCAGGACCTTCATTAACTAAAGTAGGATGTTCCTAAATTGCAAACTCCTTTAGATTACATTGTCAGGAAGATGAGGTTGCTGTGAATTCAACGTCATGGTTGGTGTTGGGGTTTATGTTGTTGATGTGCAACATCTGTATGTGGGGTCATGGTTATTTGTTAACCTCAAAAATACTGTTACAGTATTAACACCGTTAACCAGTGTTAACAATTTTGTGAAACCAAATTAAAACTTATAAATGGTGAAAAAAGTGTGTCACATAGGAGTTTTCTGAAACTTTTTGCTGAAAATTTTATAGCTTCTCCGACTCAATAGTGGATATTAACTATTTGTTTAAAATTAGTGGTAACATATATGGCAAAATCTTGGTTTTCATTAAAATTCTCAGAGAATGTCATGTTCAGAGTCTAGAATAAAGCAAACAGAAAATGTATTCCATGAATATCACCCATGTCAGATAGAACTAATGGGTTACAGAATGTGTTCCTGTTCAACTTGGATTGGCCCCAGAATCCTTGTTAACATGTAATCCAGGCAGCCCCTACCAATAGATTACAGGTGTTACGTGAGACTCCTGAGGCTTTTTCCATCCCTGTTCTAATTAGTGAAATTTCGGATTAATTAGATGTAGTCAGAGAATCTCTTTTTAAAGAAATTTTATTTTACTTTTTTTTTTCAATGTTCTAAAATTCATAGAAAATCTCTTCTTTTGTGGCAGAAACATTTTGGAACATTTTTGGCCTTAGTAAGGTATGGTGAACACATTTTAATTGTCATGTCATGATTCATTTTAATCTTTGCTCTTTGAAGAACTTGTTATAATTCAGTGCCATCATTATGAAAATTACTTTTATTTTCATAATGAATTATATATGCAGAGAAAAGTACAGCAGATTGGACTGAAGTTCTACTGAACTCAGAATATTTATTAGAAAATTTCTCTTCCTCCTTCCCTCTTCTGTTTCTTTCTTTCTTTTTTTTTTTTCTTCTCTTTTGGAAATCCCTGTCCTCTTGAAGTTTGGCCAAATAACCAAGAAATAATCGAAGTGTCCCAAAGCATGGCTTAGAGGAAAGGCAGACCATAGGCCTCCTGAAATGACCCGTCCGTTGGCCATGTCAAAATGTTTTCTATCTGGCTTGGTCACGGGACTCTCCACTCTGAACCTTAGCCTCATTCTGCTTTGCTGCTCTGTTTATGTTTTTTGCCCTCATTCAGATTTCACCTTACTCTCTGTTATTTATTTGCGTGCTAGCTTTTTTGTTACAGGCTAGCTTCTGTCCTGGGTTGGATGAAGGTACATGTAGCTGTCTCCTGCCTTACTTCCCAAGTAAAGCATTAGAAATCTGTTCTGGTTAATTGAACGCTTTTATTCACAGAACTCCATTGAACAGTTTGCTGGGTTTTTTTAGTCAGTATATTTGGTGAACGAAAACTTAACCCTTGCTGGTATATACTAAGGACTGCCAGTAATTTGTCATGTGTGTGTGAGTGTGTGAAGGTCACAGAGAAAAATTCAAGCAGAAAAACTTTGGAGAATCCAAGTGTTACCTTAATCTAAAGAAATGTAAAACTGACATGTGACCTACATGTGGACTTAACTGTGGTAACCATAAATGGCTCTAGGTGATCAAAAAATTTCAGAGATACACAAAAGTGACAAGAAAATATTCTTAAAACACAGGGAAGAAGAAATGAATCCTAGGTCTATAAAATAACAGTGATGATGTTATTACAGAAATATTAACTGAACACTTACTAAGCAGTATGCACTATTGCAAGAGCATTCTATGCATTAGCTCATTTCATAACCACAACAACCACATGAGGCAGCTGCTCTTATCCCCATTTGATGATAAAGACACTGTATAGTAAAGACAGCAAAAGACTTGCTCAGTGTAAACAACTAGTAAATGTTACAGCTGGGAACTGAGTCCAGGGAGTCTGACTCTAGAACCCACATTTGGCTGGATTCTTTTCAAAGCTTAGTGCTGCATTTTCCTCTCAACATTCTTGAACTTAATCTAAGAAAGGAGCTATGTAGATGTAGTTACCACATCACAAGTCAAGCTCTTGGCAGAAATAATGATGCTAGAGAGTAGGGTAAAAATAGAGGCTTCTGGACATTGATAGAATAGGAATAGGAATATTACCCAAAGGGTGTTCATTTTTATCAGTCCAAAGGTGCTAGCGTCCAGGAAGTCAGAATGAAACAGAAATCAGAAAAGGATCACCAAATTTCAGACTTGAGAGAACACTTACTTAAATGTACAATTGTTCTTTTATTTATTTATTTATTTATTTATTTATTTATTTATTTATTTGACAGAGAGAAATCACAAGTAGATGGAGAGGCAGGCAGAGAGAGAGAGGGAAGCAGGCTCTCCGCTGAGCAGAGAGCCTGATGCGGGACTCGATCCCAGGACTCTGAGATCATGACCTGAGCCGAAGGCAGCGGCTTAACCCACTGAGCCACCCAGGCGCCCCTACAATTGTTCTTTTTTGCCAACTTCCTTTTCAGGTATTTAAGGAAAAATGAGATGATGATAATGTTCACAGGCATCAAAGGTGGGGAGTGACCAAAGCTTAGAGTTGGCATAAATCAAAGTCAAGCCAGGTTGAGGAACTGGGTCAAAATCTACCATCTAGTTGGGCAGGCCTTGTGGAAGAGGTAGAGCAAACAAAACTGGAAAGGGCATGTAGGTATTCCAGGTAGCATTGTGTGGTGGTGATGGTGGTGGTGGGGCACCAGGGCAGAGGTCTGGGCATTTTTTTCTACCCCAGTCATTGGGCAGAATTGGTCTTCGTGTACTCTGGACGAGCTAGTTGCTTTCAAGAGCTCCCATGGTATTTTGAGTGGATTCTAAGAGGTTATCTTTCAGAAATAAATTATTGTGCTTTTCATGCTTCCTGAGCATCTAGTGTAGCATCTAGTATGAGGTCTTGTACAAATCCTATAAATGAACCCATTCCTTGTGGGTAGATGAAAACAATTCCAGGTAGTCATGTTTTCCTTTTACCCCACTCATCCCTCCTAGTATTAGCACTGCTGATTTATTTAGTAGAGGGTCACCTGGACAAGTGCTGTCAGCCATCTAGCTAATTTTCATTAAAACTCTCTCTGCTTTGCCACCTTTCAGGCACATACTGAAAGGACCCAGGTAGGTGCTAATTTACACAGTTAGAATATCTCCACCATGTGTTGTTCTGCCTCTTGGCTCTTTATTACATAAATGTACACAACATGTTAGACCCCACACCTATGACACAAACACTTGGAAAAAACTTGTTGAGGGAAATGAAAATCTGTAATTCTGACTTCTGAAATCTCTTGTCTACTTCAAGGAGAAAAAAGCAAAGGAAGGACCATGATTCATGTAGTCTTGGGGAAATCTTAACAGGTGGTGAGATTTCTTTCTAGAATGCTATGTAATCTTATCAGTTGAAAGTAATTCTTGGGATATTTAGCTCAAATGGGTGCAGTTGTCTCAGAGGCTGCTCTGATGAACTTCTCTTGGAGGATTCGTAGAAGAACTTTGAGTGATTTTCACTTCTGCTTGCCAATTTCATAGATTTTTCCCAACCTAAAATTCAAAAAGCAGAGGGAAGCTCTAAATCTGTTTAAAAGTGATGGTATCCACTTCTGCACAAATGTGGTAGAGCGTTTTCTCGGAATCAGTTGAATTCATGCCATCACTCATCAGAGTGAACACAACCATTCACCTCCCCCCATTCTGCCCTTCCTTCATTTGCTTCTGCAGAGCTGTCCATGAATAAATCAGCTGGCAAAATAAGGAGCTATTTGGTCATAACAGCATGATGTAATAGTAATAGCTGTGATTTATTAAGTACCCAATCCTTCACAGGTGTTCCCCTGGGACGATTTCTTTGAATCCTCAAGGCAACCCTTCAAGACAGGTGCTGACCCTCTTACTTGGGATGAGAGAACCAAGGCTCAAAAAAGTTCAGTGACCTGTAAGGTCATCCAGCTAGTCAGAGGTGGGACTGGGGTTCAAGAACAGGTTTGCTGGATGCTTTCAACACTATACCTACCATCCCACTTCCCTATGTTACCTGTTTTTTAAAAGAATTTTGTGTCCTCGAGCTCATGCCAGAAACAAAGGGACAGAGCCATTGCCATGTTATCAAGTTCAGTCCTGTGAGGGTCAGGCAGCCCACCTGCCTGGATATTTCTGATCACTGAGAACTAAGGCTTTGGATACAATCCTTAAAAAAAAAAAAAAAAAAAAAAAAAAAAAGGCTTCCCAGGCTGGCAGGTGGGTTGGCTAGCCGGGATTAAGGCACAGGGACCCTTTGCTGAGCAAGGTGCTTCTTCCTGTCAGAACACATTTCCATAGAGCCCCGCAGTCGCAAGCCGGTGGCACCTCCTCTTGCTTCTGCCTCCTAGTGGGCTGTCTGAGGGAGGCTATACATATGTATTAAGTTATTAAGCAGTGGTATGGGTTCTCACAAGTTCAAACACAAAGCATGCTGTGTCTCTGCTCCAGCATCTCCAGGAGGGCCTGGATTAATAGAAATGCAAATAGAGCATCTGCACAAGGCCATATGATTAGAGCCTCCCCCTCACACCTCAAAGTCAAGAGCAGAAAAACACTGCATGAGAAACACAACAAAACATGGTGATATAATATGCAAAGTCTGTTCCCCATTGCAGCAGCAGTCAGCAGAACGCTTCTGCTCACACCACTCACAGCAGTTCTGCCCCAGCTTTATTATGTAAGCTCATGTTTTTCATCGGCATAAACTTGCCGTTGGTGTGTTCAGCCTCCAGACTCCTTTATTGCTTGAGACTCTGCACACCACTGTCTGGCCTGCTCTAGATAGAGGCTCTTGAAAAGAGAAGTGGGGCTTTCTTTCTTTCTTTCTTTTTAATACCTCATTGCTCTCCATCCTTGGGGGGGAGTGCGTGGAAATGCAAGGGTCCAAGAAGCACTCGGGCCAGAGTTTACTTCTGAGTTGGAGGAGAGGACTAGGGCTCCAAACCTTTCAGCCCTGTTCTGCTGAGAGCCACGGCATCCCCAGGTTGATTCAGGCAGTAGAGTCACAGGTTTCATCTCCATTTGGGCCCGGTTGCCAACCTGTCTTCAGTGGCTGCCGTGTTCATTCTGTTCCCCAGGAAGATACAGCTCTCTCGGGCTTCTCAGCACAGAGCCTGAATCCCAGCAACTCTCCTCCTGGTGGGGTGGGGGAGGGGAAGGCTTCCATATAGGTCCGTGGGACAATGGAATGACGGGAACAAGGGAAAGAAAACTCTGCTTGCCTCCCAGGGCAGGCTGTGGGCAGGAGGGGTGTGGGCAGGTGTGAGGGAGTGTGGGTGAGCTGGTGTAGACATCCCTCCACCCCGAGAAGCAAACTCAAGTCCATGTGTGACTGGCCCTTCTTGGTATGTTTGCTTTCTGCTAGTGTTCTCCCTCTTCAGACCCATTCTTCTCCTTTACTTGACTTGGTTGATTGAGTCTATGTATGCATATTGCAGCTTTAAAAAATTGTCCTTCTCCAATCATGACCCTGTGAAGTTAGGTGACTGAGGGAAGGAATCATTGCAAGAGGGGACAGTGATGTGGCTGAGAGTGGTTCATGTCTGGGGACAGATGGTGAGGTGAGGCTGAGCCTGGATACTTGGTATTTTCTGTGTTCAGGCAGTGTCGTGCTTTGAGTGGCTGCTGAAGTGGTGGAAAGGTCATAGACCCATCAGAGCGCCTGCTTCTATTTATGCTTTTATTTCTAGGGAACGTTATTCATTATGGGAGCTTGTCTGCAAATCGTTGCGGTAGATTTGCAGAGCCTTTTCATGTGAGGTATCGCATCTGTTCCTAATTTGGTTACTGCCCCTGCCCCAACACTGTTCTATCCCTTACCTGGGCCCCAGCCATCTCCCGGCCCTGGGCTTGTGCCCGCTGCTGCTTGGTTGTACATATCCACGCTTCTTCCAGATTCGTCATTCTAGAGCCCAGCTCTGATGAAGTAATTCCTCCGCTAAATGTCTTCAGTGATTTCCCATTGCCTAGCAAATAAAATGCGGTTGTCGTCTTCTGGCATTTAGAGCTCTCGAGGCTCTGGCCCCAGGCGGCACTTCTCAATATTTTAAATTGTTCCACTCCATTCATACAATGTGTTTTCCCTCTCTCTGTAAACCCCTTCCCACTCTTTATCTCACTTAAAATGAGTCTCCTGTTTTGGGCCACCCCCACTTGTGGACCTGTCCTTCAGGAAGTATCTTACCTGCCACCTGGTCGACTGGAAGTCGACCAAAAGTGGCCCCGTGACTGCGTATCCCACTTCGTCCGTCTTATTGGCCAACATCCCTCTTTGCTCTGTTGTCCAGGTAACGCTTGGCTTGTCCCTCGGCTAGGTGCGCAGCAGCTACTTGTTGAACAAATGAATCGACGCTGAGTGAATGTGCTCTCTGTCTTATCTTCCTTTAGAGTTTGTGAGGCTCCTGAGGGGCCAACAGTGTGAGGTAACAGCATTAAGCAAGCAAGAAGCAGGGCTTTGGGCTCAGAGAGGGCTGGCCCAGAGTCTGCAGTTGGCCTTCTGTTCACTGTCAGACTGTGGGCAAGCTTCCTAACTTCTCTGTGCCTTGCCTGAATCAGTGCTTGTTGAATATGTGAACTTTTTCTTGTGGATTTTTTTGTTTGTATGCATATTCTTTAGTCCCTGGAAATGTTGAAAAGCCAAGTATTGTTTGTCTTACAGATAGAAAACATTCTCTTCACCTATGAATTTTGGCACAAACTGACATCATAATATACACCACAGACCTAGTAAGATTTCACTTGAAAAATAATGAGGCAAGGAAGCATTTCATGGTCACTAGCATCTACCTCTTCGATGGCTCTGAACGATGGAAACGATATGCTTGCCTTTAAAGACTGTCCATTTGGATAGTTTAACTCATTGGCCGCCCAGTGACAGACACAGTACTGCTAATTCCAGTATCTATAATGAAGAATTTCTTAGAAAAAGAAAGAAAAGGAAGGAAAAGTTCCCACAGTGATTTCTTGCATCTGCAATCCTAAATCTAATTTAGTATTAGTGCTCCTGACAGGAAAAGAAATTTCAGGGCAGTTACTCACACTTTTGAAGGTTTTATTTGGTTTAACCTCAGAAATAACTGTACTGATGGTGCTGAGTGCTCTTGGATACGGGTTTTTTTCTCTGAAATAATGGACTCCTGAGTTTCTTCTCTTCCTAAAATTAGGGCTGAGATGCTGTCAGGGCTTCCTGATGAGTGGCTTTAACTGCTGTGTGATGTTAAAACATAGAAAAGTAATTCCTCACCTACTTAGTGAGGTTTTTTGTTGTTGTTTTTGGTTTTTTTTTTGAGAACACATAGGAAACTGGGAAACTTCACTGACCACACCATAGATTTTATTGTGATAGATAGTGAACCTTGCTGGAGCCCTATGTCCTCATTGTCATGCCCTTCCCCCGCGAGCCAGGACTGCTCTTGGTGCCACAGCCACTGAATTATGGGGAGAGTTTCGTCCATGTCTCAGATACTCTCTGGGAGTCATTTTCATGTTATTTATTGCATTGTCTCCCTTTTCATGGCATTGGTCCTTTTCTTTCAAAACTTCCCTCTGGCCTCTTGTCAAACTATAGTAGTAAACATAAAACTCCTTTTTCTGTTGCGCATGAGATAAATAACCAAACAAGAAATA